>NC_088230.1:41091462-41250657 GCF_036934945.1 Oncorhynchus masou masou | reverse complement strand
ACCAGCCATTCTAAACCATGATTCTACATGTTGAACCAGCCATTCTAAACCATGATTCTACATGTTGAACACTATTCTAAACCATGATTCTACATGTTGAACACCATTCTAAACCATGATTCTACATGTTGAACACCATTCTAAACCATGATTCTACATGTTGAACACCATTCTAAACCATGATTCTACATGTTGAACACCATTCTAAACCATGATTCTACATGTTGAACCAGCCATTCTAATCCATGATTCTACATGTTGAACACCATTCTAATCCATGATTCTACATGTTGAACACCATTCTAAACCATGATTCTACATGTTGAACACCATTCTAAACCATGATTCTACATGTTGAACACCATTCTAAACCAGATTCATGTTGAACACACAGCAAGACATTCTACAAATTGATGAAACCATTCTAATCCATGATTCTACATGTTGAACACACATTCTAATCCATGATTCTACATGTTGAACACCATTCTAAACCATGATTCTACATGTTGAACACCATTCTAAACCATGATTCTACATGTTGAACACCATTCTAAACCATGATTCTACATGTTGAACACCATTCTAAACCATGATTCTACATGTTGAACACCATTCTAAACCATGATTCTACATGTTGAACACCATTCTAAACCATGATTCTACATGTTGAACACCATTCTAAACCATGATTCTACATGTTGAACACCATTCTAAACCATGATTCTACATGTTGAACACCATTCTAAACCATGATTCTAAACATGTTGAACACCATTCTAAACCATGATTCTACATGTTGAACACCATTCTAAACCATGATTCTACATGTTGAACACCATCATTCTAAACCATGATTCTTGTTCTAAATGATTCTACATGTTGAAATCCAAAACCATTCTAAACCATGATTCTACAAACTGAACACCATTCTAAACCATGATTCTACATGTTGAACACCATTCTAATCCATGATTCTACATGTTGAACACCATTCTAAACCATGATTCTCCATGTTGAACACCATTCTAATCCATGATTCTACATGTTGAACACCATTCTAAACCATGATTCTACATGTTGAACACATTCTAATCCATGATTCTACATGTTGAACACCATTCTAAACCATGATTCTACATGTTGAACACACAATTCAAGACCATGATTCTACAAATTGATGAAACCATTCTAATCCATGATTCTACAAACTGAACACACCATTCTAATCCATGATTCTCCATGTTGAACACTATTCTAATCCATGATTCTACATGTTGAACACCATTCTAAACCATGATTCTACATGTTGAACACCATTCTAATCCATGATTATACATGTTGAACACACATTCTAAACCATGATTCTACATGTTGAACACCATTCTAAACCATGATTCTACATGTTGAACACACATTCTAATCTACATGACTTCTACATGATTCTACATGTTGAACACCATTCTAAACCATGATTCTACATGTTGAACAAGACATTTTAAACCATGATTCTACATGTTGAACACACCATTCTAAACCATGATTCTACATGTTGAAAACCATGATTCTACATGTTGAACACCATTCTAAACCATGATTCTACATGTTGAAGAAGACATTCTAAACCATGATTCTTTTAACATGATTGAACACCATTCTAAACCATGATTCTACATGTTGAACACCATTCTAATCCAAACCATGATTCTACATGTTGAACACCATTCTAAACCATGATTCTACATGTTGAACACCATTCTAAACCATGATTCTACATGTTGAACACCATTCTAAACCATGATTCTACATGTTGAACACCATTCTAAACCATGATTCTACATGTTGAACAAGCCATTCTAAACCATTCACATGTTGAACACCATTCTAAACCATGATTCTACATGTTGAACACCATTCTAATCCAGGATTCTACATGTTGAACACCATTCTAATCCATGATTTTACATGTTAAACGCCATTCTAAACCATGGTTCTACATTGTGAAAACCATGATTCTACATGTTGAACACCATTCTAAACCATGATTCTACATGTTGAACACCATTCTATTCCATGATTCTACATGTTGAACTCCATTCTAAACCATGATTCTACATGTTGAACACCATTCTATTCCATGATTCTACATGTTGAACTCCATTCTAAACCATGATTCTACATGTTGAACACCATTCTAATCCATGATTCTACATGTTGAACACCATTCTAAACCATGATTCTTCATGTTGAACACCATTCTAATCCATGATTCTACGTGTTGAACACATTCTAATCCATGATTCTGCATGTTGAACACATCATTCTAATCCATATCTTGTTTAAAACGGGAACGTTTTTCATCCAAAAATGAAACCATGATTCTACAAACTGAACACACAATTCAAGACCATGATTCTACAAGTAGATGAAACCATTCTAATCCATGATTCTACAAACTGAACACACCCTTCTAATCCATGATTCTCCATGTTGAACACTATTTTAATCCATGATTCTACATGTTGAACACCATTCTAAACCATGATTCTACATGTTGAACACATTCTAATCCATGATTCTACATGTTGAACACCATTCTAAACCATGATTCTTCATGTTGAACACCATTCTAAACCATGATTCTACATGTTGAACACCATTCTAATCCATGATACTACAAACTGAACACACCATTCTAATCCATGATTCTCCATGTTGAACACTATTCTAATCAATGATTCTACATGTTGAACACCATTCTAAACCATGTTTCTACATGTTGAACACCATTCTAATCCATGAATATACATGTTGAACACACCATTCTAATCCATGATTCTACATGTTGAACACCATTCTTCACCAGGATCCAACATGTTGAACACACCATTTTAATCCATGACTTTACATGTTAAACGCCATTCTAAACCATGGTTCTACATGATGAACAAGACATTTTTAACCATGAATCTACACATTGAACACACCATTCCAAACCATGATTCTACATTGTGAAAACCATGATTCTACATGTTGAACATCATTCTCAATCATGATTCTACATTTTTGAAGAAGCCATTCCAAACCACGATTCTACATGTTGAACACCATTATAAACCATGATTCTACATGTTGAACACCATTCTAATCCATGATTCTACATTTTGAACACCATTCTAAACCATGATACTACATGTTGAACACCATTCTAATCCATGATTCTACATGTTGAACACCATTCTAATCCATGATTCTACATGTTGAACACCATTCTAATCCATGATTCTACATTTTGAACACCATTCTAAACCATGATACTACATGTTGAACACCATTCTAAATCATGATACTACATGTTGAACACCATTCTAATCCATGATTCTACATGTTGCTGCCTTTCAATAACACTTACCAGTTGATGTGTGGACGTTTGTCGGCACGGTGTTTGGAGTCTCCCTCAGTGAGACTGAAGAAGAGAGATCTGATTGGATAAGACAGGAGGAATCTGATTGAATATGTTCCTCCACTGTCTAAAAGCTGAGGAGAGTTAAGTACATTAGCAGAAACACACACCCTCTCAATCCTTCTCTCTCACTCTCTCTGTGTTAATTAGCCCAATGTCCATTTGTCTTGTTTCTCCTCTCAGTCACAGCAAGAGTTGAACAACTATTGGTTAAGATTTTAGGTGCTCTCTCCTTCTCACTCTCTCTCTCTCTTACTCTCGCGTCCTCTCCTTCTCTATCTCTCATTCTCTCTCTCTTTCTCTTTCTCTTGTATCCTCTCTCCTTCTATCTCTCATTCTCTATCTCTTGTATCCTCTCTCCTATCTCTCGCGTCCTCTCTCCTTCTCTCTCTCCATCTCATACATCCTCTCTCCTTCTCTCTCTTGCTCTCCCCCCTCTCGCTCTCACGATCTCTCCCCGTCTTTGCAATTAAATTAACTTCAAAGGGCTTTATTAGCATGGGAAACATATGTTTACAATGCCAAAGCAAGTTAAGTAGATAATTAACTAAAGTGAAATAAACAATACAAAATTAACAGTGAACATTACACTCATAACTTCCAAAGGAATAGAGAGAGTTCAAGTGTCCTACAGTTTTGTTACGATATGCAAATAGTTAAAGTACAAAAGGGAAAATAAATAGACATAAATCTGGGTTGTGTTTACAATGGTGTTTGTTCTTCACTGGTTGCCCTTTTCTTGTGGCAACAGATCACAAATGTCACTCTTACATAGCAAAATTTTAAACTGTTTTTTATATTTTACATGTTGAACACATCTTTCTAAATCATGATTCTACATGTTGAACAAGCCATTCTAATCCATGATTTTACATGTTGAACACCATTCTAAACCATGAGTCTACATGTTGAACACCATTCTAAACCATGATTCTACATGTTGAACAAGCAATTCTAATCCATGAGTCTACATGTTGAACAAGCCATTCTAAACCATGATTCTACATGTTGAACAAGCAATTCTAATCCATGATTCTACATGTTGAACACCATTCTAAACCATGATTCTACATGTTGAACAAGCCATTCTAATCCATGAGTCTACATGTTGAACAACCATTCTAATCCATGATTCTGCATGTTGAACAAGCCATTCTAATCCATGATTCTACATGTTGAACACCATTCTAAACCATGATTCTACATGTTGAACACCATTCTAAACCATGATTCTACATGATCAACACCATTCTAAACCATGATTCTACATGTTGAACACCATTCTAAACCATGATTCCACATGTTGAACACCATTCTAAACCTTGATTCTACATGTTGAACACCATTCTAAACCATGATTCTACATGTTGAACACCATTCTAAACCATGATTCTACATGTTGAACACCATTCTAATCCATGATTCTAGATGTTGAACACCATTTTAATCCATGATTCTACATGTTGAACACCATTCTAAACCATGATTCTACATGTTGAACACCATTCTAATCCATGATTCTACATGTTGAACACCATTCTAATCCATGATTCTACATGTTGAACACCATTCTAATCCATGACTCTACATGTTGAACACCATTCTAATCCATGATTCTACATGTTGAACACCATTCTAAACCATGATTCTACATGTTGAACAAGCAATTCTAATCCATGATTCTAGATGTTGAACACCATTCTAATCCATGATTCTACATGTTGAACACCATTCTAAACCATGATTCTACATGTTGAACACCATCCTAATCCATGATTCTACATGTTGAACACCATTCTAATCCATGATTCTACATGTTGAACACCATTCTAATCCATGACTCTACATGTTGAACACCATTCTAATCCATGATTCTACATGTTGAACACCATTCTAAACCATGATTCTACATGTTGAACAAGCAATTCTAATCCATGAGTCTACATGTTGAACAAGCCATTCTAAACCATGATTCTACATGTTGAACAAGCAATTCTAATCCATGATTCTACATGTTGAACACCATTCTAAACCATGATTCTACATGTTGAACAAGCCATTCTAATCCATGAGTCTACATGTTGAACAACCATTCTAATCCATGATTCTGCATGTTGAACAAGCCATTCTAATCCATGATTCTACATGTTGAACACCATTCTAAACCATGATTCTACATGTTGAACACCATTCTAAACCATGATTCTACATGAACACCATTCTAAACCATGATTCTACATGTTGAACACCATTCATGATTCCACATGTTGAACACATTCTAAACCTTGATTCTACATGTTGAACACCATTCTAAACCATGATTCTACATGTTGAACACCATTCTAAACCATGATTCTACATGTTGAACACCATTCTAATCCATGATTCTAGATGTTGAACACCATTTTAATCCATGATTCTACATGTTGAACACCATTCTAAACCATGATTCTACATGTTGAACACCATTCTAATCCATGATTCTACATGTTGAACACCATTCTAATCCATGATTCTACATGTTGAACACCATTCTAATCCATGACTCTACATGTTGAACACCATTCTAATCCATGATTCTACATGTTGAACACCATTCTAAACCATGATTCTACATGTTGAACAAGCAATTCTAATCCATGATTCTAGATGTTGAACACCATTCTAATCCATGATTCTACATGTTGAACACCATTCTAAACCATGATTCTACATGTTGAACACCATTCTAATCCATGATTCTACATGTTGAACACCATTCTAATCCATGATTCTACATGTTGAACACCATTCTAATCCATGACTCTACATGTTGAACACCATTCTAATCCATGATTCTACATGTTGAACACCATTCTAAACCATGATTCTACATGTTGAACAAGCAATTCTAATCCATGAGTCTACATGTTGAACAAGCCATTCTAAACCATGATTCTCATGTTGAACAAGCAATTCTAATTCATGAGTCTACATGTTGAACAAGCCATTCTAATCCATGATTCTGCATGTTGAACACATCATTCAAATCCATATCTTGTTTAAAACGGGAACGTTTTTCATCCAAAAATGAAATAGCGCCCCCAGAGTTTCAAGAGGTTAATCACCCTGTCATCTCAGATTTTGAAATGATGCTTTACAGCCAAAGCAAGACAAGCATTTGTATAAGTTTATCGATAGCATTATGTCCAGCTAGCAGCAGGCAGCTTGGTCACGAAAATCATAAAAGCAATCAAATTAAATCGTTTACCTTTGATGATCTTCAGATGTTTTCACTGACGAGACTCCCAGTTAGACAGCAAATGTTCCTTTTGTTCCATAAAGATTATTTTTATAGCCGAAATACCTCTAATTGTTCTTCACATTATGTTCAGAAATCCCTGGAAATAGCGGTCCTGACAAAGGCGGAAAAAAATCAAAATCTTATCCATAATATCGACATGGCAAACGTTTTTTATAATCAATCCTAAAGGTGTTTTTCAAATATCTATTTGATAATATATCAACCGGGACAGTTGGCTTTTCAGTAGGATCGGGAGGAAAAATGGCTACCTCTCTTTTACGCAAGAATCACTCGGAGAGTCCTCAGCTGGCCACTTACGCAATGTGGTTGTTTACGCTCATTCTTCAACATAAAGGCATGAAACTACGTCTAAAGGCTATAGACACCTTAGGGAAGACGTAGAAAAAGGAATCTGGTTGATATCCCTTTAAATGGAGGATAGGCATGCAAAGGAGCAGAAGGGTTTCAAAATAAGAGGCACTTCCTGATGGGATGTTCCTCAGGGTTTCGCCTGCAATATCAGTTCTGTTATACTCACAGACAATGTTTTTACAGTTTTGGAAACTTTAGAGTGTTTTCTATCCTAAGCTGTCAATTATATGCATATTCTAGCATCTGGTCCTGAGAAATAGGTCGTTTACTTTGGGAATGTTATTTTTCCAAAAATAAAAATAGTGCCCCCTAGCTTCAAGAAGCATGCTTACCACAACATTCTGCAGCGATACACCATCTCATCTGGTTTGTGCTTAGTGGGACTATTAATTGTTTTTGAATAGGACAATGACCCAAAGCACACCTCCAGGAAGTGTAAGGGGTATTTGACCAAGAAGGAGAGTGATGGTGTGCTGCATATTATATGATCTGGCCTCCACAATCACCCGACCTCAACCCAATTGAGATTGTTTGGGATGAGTTGAACCACAGAGTGAAGAAGAAGCAGCCAACAAGTGCTCAGCATATGTGGGAACTCCTTCAAAACTGTTTGGAAAGCATTTGTCATGAAGCTGGTAGAGAGATTGCCAAGAGTCTGCAAAGCTGTCAAGACAAAGGGTGGCTACTTCGAATAATATCAAATATAAAATATATGTGGATTTGTTTAACACTTTTTTGGTTACTACATGATTCCATATTGTGTTATTTCATAGTTTTGATGTCTTCACTCTTATTCTACAATGTAGAAAATAAGTAAAAATAAAGAAAAACCCTTGAATGAGTAGTTGTGTCCAATCTCTTGACTGGTACTGTGGTACCGTGTGCATATATACAGCTGAAGTCGGAAGTCTACATACGCATCAGCCAAATACATTTACAATGTTTTTTTTACCCATTTTGTGTTTACCCTGTCCTACCGACCAGGTTCCCAGAACGCTAAGGCAGACGCACTGTCCCGGATGTTTGACACAGAGGAGTGGTCCATGGATCCCACTCCCATACTCCCGGCCTATTACCTGGTGGCACCAGTGGTGTGAGAGATTAACTCGGACATCGAGTTACATACAAAGCCCACTCCTCTCCAGTGTCCAGCTGGGCGTTTGTACGTTCCCTCTGCTGTCCTCGGAGGATCCACACATCACCCTCTGGTCATCCGGGTATCAGTCGGACGGTGCACTGTCTTAGTGGGAAGTACTGGTGGCCAAGAACGTGAGGGTTTATGCTCGGTGTGTGCCCAGTGCAAGGCTCCCAGACACCTTCCCAAAGGGAAGTTACAACCCTTTCCCGTTCCACAACGGCCGTGGTCACACCTGTCGGTGGATTTCTCGCCCTGTCTTCCTCCATCACAGGGGAACACCACGATTCTGGTTGTTGTGGATTTTTTTTCTTTGTCCTGCTGTCTCCTCCCTTTACCCAGGCTCCCTACGGCCCTACAGACTGTGGAGGCCCTGTTTACACACGTCTTCCAGCACTACGGGGTCCCTGAGGATATAGTGTCTGATCGAGGTACCCAGTTCACGTCCAGGGTCTGGAACGTGTGGGGGTCTTGGTCAGACTCACCTCAGGTTTTCACCCCGAGAGTAACGGGCAGGTGGAGAGAGTAAACAAGGATGTGGGTAGGTTTCTGCGGTCATATTGCCAAGACCAGTGGGCTGCGTTTTGCCACGATGAGGCTATGGACATCACATGCCATGCACCAAAGTCAAGGGCAGGACAGAAACAGGCTCTCTGAATATAGGTTACCTTGTTCATGCGTGGTTTGGACGGACCAGTCATCAGTATTATCTGCAGTGCCTCTGTTCACATTCCTCTCTCTTAACACACACGCCATACGTTGCTGCTACTATTTATATTTTATCCTGCTGCTCAGTCACTTTACCCCTGATTGTATACAGATAACTACCTCATCTATCACTGATATGGTTATATTGTTTTTGTACATACTGTACATTATGTTGTTCTTTCACTACTGGCATTGACACTTTCTATTTCTTCTATGCATGTAACCATTTGGCCATTTACACCTTCTGTAGAGACCTATCCACTTAGCAATATGTCGCAGGGGGTTATAGTGTTTCTTTCACATGATCCATCAATTTGGGTAATGTAGTAGTGCGTCTGGGTAATGTAGTAGTGCGTCTGGGTAATGTAGTAGTGCGTCTGGGTAATGTAGTAGTGCGTCTGGGTAATGTAGTAGTGCGTCTGGGTAATGTAGCAGTGCGTCTGGGTAATGTAGTAGTGTGTCTGGGTAATGTAGTAGTGCGTCTGGGTAATGTAGTAGTGTGTCTGGGTAATGTAGTGTGTCTGGGTAAGAATCGTCTAATAACTATCAAATATCTGGATACTTTGTTTACCTGGAATGTCTCCTTATTGTTGGCTACTACTTTCAGTCTTCATCTTTACTATACTACTCACTGTTTCAGCCGTGACCTCACATGTGAATCCTTAAAGAGATGGGTGGGGCTGGTTTAAGAGTGCGTGAACGATACTGAATGGGTGTAGACAAAAAAGAGCTCTCCAGTGGGTGTACCAAAATATTCAAGGGCAATTTTCTCAAAAAGTGGAGTAACAAGTTTATCAAGTTTCAAAGCAGAATTACTTTTATTTAACTAGGCAAGTCAGTTAAGAACAAATTCTTATTTACAATGACGGCCAATCAAAAGGCAAAAGGCCTCCTGCGGGGAAGGAGGATTAAAATAAATAAATATAAATATAGGAAAAAACACACATCATGACAAGAGAGACCTAAGACAACATAGCAAGGCAGCAACACATGACAACACAGCATGATAGCAACACAACATGGAAGCAGCACAAAACATGGTACAAACACTATTGCCCACAGTCAGATAGGGGGGAGTGAGGCCTAAGAGGGTTTTATAAACAAGCGTCAACCAGTGGGTCTTGCGACAGGTATATGGAGATGACCAGTTCACAGATGAGTATAGAGTGCAGTGATGTGACCTATAAGGAGCATTGGTGGCAAATCTGATGGCAGAATGGTAAAGAACATCTAGGCGCTTGAGAGCAGCATTACCTGCCAATCTATAAAGTATGTCTCCGTAATCTAGCATGGGTAGGATGGTCATCTGAATCAGGGTTAGTTTGGCAGCTGGGGTGAAAGAGGAGCGATTACGAGGAAACTAAGAGGAAACCAAGTCTAGATTTCAATTTAGCCTGCAGCTTTGATATGAGCTGAGAGAAGGACAGTGTATCGTCTAGCCATACTCCCAAGTACTTGTATGAGGTGACAACCTCAAGCTCTAAACCCTCAGAGGTAGTAATAACACCTGTGGGGAGAGGGGCATTCTTCTTACCAAACCACATGACCTTTGCTTGGAGGTGTTCAGAACAAGGTTAAGGGCAGAGAAAGCTTGTTGGACAATAAGAAAGCTCTGTTGTGGAATGTTTAAGACAAAATCCAGGGAGGTGCCCGCTGAGTAAAATACTATCATCTGCATATAAATGGACGAGAGAGCTTCCTACTGCCTGAGCTGTGTTGTTGATATAAATTGAGAAGAGCATGGGGCTTAGGATTGAGCCTTGGGGTACTCCCTTGGTGACAGGCAGTTGCTGAAACAGCAGATTCTGACTTTATACACTGCACTCTTTGAGGGGTAGTTAGCAAACCAGGCCAAAGACCTCGCAGAGACACCAATACTCCTAAGATAGTTCACAAGAATGGAATGGTCTACCATATCAAAAGCTTTGACCATTTCAATAAAAATAGTAGCACAATATTGCTTAGAATCAAGGGTAATGGGGACATCATTTAGGACCTTTAAGGTTGCAGTGACACATCCATAACCTGAGCAGACACCAGAGGGCATACCCGAGAGAATACTATAGACATCAAGAAAGCCAGTCAGTTGACTATTGACAAGTTTTTCCAACACTTTTGATAAACAGGGATTTTTTTTTAAATAGGCCTATAATCTCCTCCTTTAAAATGAAGGGCAAACTGTGGCTGCCTTTCAAGCAATAGGAACCTGCCCAGAAAGGACAGATAGGTTAAAAAGGTCAGAGATAGGCCTGGCAATGATAGGGGCAGCAACCTTAAAGAAGAAAGGGTCTAAACCATCTGACCCAGATGTTTTTTTGGGGTCAAGTTTAAGGAGCTCCTTTAGCACCTCGGACTCAGTGACTGCCTTCAGGGAGAACATTTGTGGCGGGGCAGGGGAAAAAGAGCAAGAAGCATCAGGGATAGTCGCATTAGAAGTGGTGGAACATGAGGAAATGTTGGATGGGCAAGGAGACATGGCTGAGTCAAATAGGAATCTTGACTTAATGAAGTGGTGGTTAAAGAGCTTAGCCATGTGCTCCTTGTCAGTAACAACCACATCTTCAACATTAAGGGACATGGACAGCTGTGATGAGGAGGATTTATTCTCCAGGTCTTTAACCTGTTGGTGCTAGGGGTATTTTCATTTTTGGAGAAAAAAAACGTTCCCGTTTTAAACAGGAAAAAATGTAAGAATATGCATATAATTGACAACTTTGGATAGAAAACACTAATGTTTCCAAAACTGTAAAGATATTGTCTGTGAGTATAACAGAACTGATGTTGCAGGCGAAAGCCTGCGAAAGAACCAATCCGGAAGTGCCCAGGTTTTGAATGCGCTGCGTTCCAATGACTCCCTATTCAGCTGTGAATGTACCATCAAAGAGCTTACACTTTCTACATATTCCCCAAGGTGTCTACAGCATTGTGACGTAATTTTACACATTTCTGTTGAAGAATAGCCGTAGGCGGCCACATTGCGTAAGTGGTCACATGGTGGCTCCGAGAGAGATTCTCGCATAAAATACAGAGGTAGCCATTACTCCAATCGGTCCTAGTGAAAAACGAATTGTCCCGACGGATATATTATCGAATAGATATTAGAAAAACACCTTGAGGATGGATTCTAAACAATGTTTGCCATGTTTCTGTCGATATTATGGAGCTAATTTGGAATATCTTTCGGCGTTGTGGTGACCACAATTCCCGGGCGATTCCTCAGCCAAACGTGAAGAACAAACGGAGATTTTTTGCCTACAAAAATTATCTTTTGGGAAAAAATGAACTTTGGCTATCTACCTGGGAGTCTCGTGAGTGAAAACATCCGAAGTTCATCAAAATCAAATGAAATTTATTTATATAGCCCTTCGTACATCAGCTGATATCTCAAAGTGCTGTACAGAAACCCAGCCTAAAACCCCAAACAGCAAGCAATGCAGGTGTAGAAGCACGGTGGCTAGGAAAAACTCCCAAGAAAGGCCAAAACCTAGGAAGAAACCTAGAGAGGAACCAGGCTATGTGGGGTGGCCAGTCCTCTTCTGGCTGTGCCGGTTGGAGATTATAACAGAACATGGCCAAGATGTTCAAATGTTCATAAATGACCAGCATGGTCCAATAATAATAAGGCAGAACAGTTGAAACTGGAGCAGCAGCACGGCCAGGTGGACTGGGGACAGCAAGGCGTCATCATGTCAGGTAGTCCTGAGGCATGGTCCTAGGGCTCAGGTCCTCCGAGAGAGAGAAAGAGATAATTAGAGAGAGCACACTTAAATTCACACAGGACACCGAATAGGACAGGAGAAGTACTCCAGATATAACAAACTGACCCTAGCCCCCCGACACATAAATTACTACAGCATAAATACTGGAGGCTGAGACAGGAGGGGTCAGGAGACACTGTGGCACCATCCGAGGACACCACCGGACAGGGCCAAACAGGAAGGATATAACCCCACCCACTTTGCCAAAGCACAGCCCCCACACTATGAGAGGGATATCTTCAACCACCAACTTACCATCCTGAGACAAGGCTGAGTATAGCCCACAAAGATCTCCGCCACGGCACAACCCAAGGGTGGGGGGGCGCCAACCCAGACAGGATGACCACATCAGTGAATCAACCCACTCAGGTGACGCACCCCTTCCAGGGACGGTATGAGAGAGCCCCAGTAAGCCAGTGACTCAGCCCCTGTAATAGGGTTAGAAGCAGAGAATCCCAGTGGAAAGAGGGGAACCAGCCAGGCAGAGACAGCAAGGGCGGTTCGTTGCTCCAGAGCCTTTCCGTTCACCTTCCAACTCCTGGGCCAGACTACACTCAATCATATGACCCACTGAAGAGATGAGTCTTCAGTAAGGACTTAAAGGTTGAGACCGAGTTTGCGTCTCTGACATGGGTAGGCAGACCATTCCATAAAAATGGAGCTCTATAGGAGAAAGCCCTGCCTCCAGCTGTTTGCCCTAGAAATTCTAGGGACAATTAGGAGGCCTGCGTCTTTTGCCCGTAGCGTACGTGTAGGTATGTACGGCAGGACCAAATCAAAGAGATAGGTAGGAGCAAGCCCATGTAATGCTTTGTAGGTTAGCAATAAAACCTTGAAATCAGCCCTTTCTTTGACAGGAAGCCAGTGTAGGGAGGCTAGCACTGGAGTAATATGATCAAATTTTTTGGTTCTAGTCAGGATTCTAGCAGCTGTATTTAGCACTAACTGAAGTTTATTTAGTGCTTTATCTGGGTAGCCGGAAAGTAGAGCATTGCAGTAGTCTAACCTAGAAGTGACAAAAGCATGGATTAATTTTTCTGCAGCATTTTTGGACAGAAAGTTTCTGATTTTTGCAATGTTACTTAGATGGAAAAAAAGCGGTCCTTGAAACAGTCTTGATATGTTCTTCAAAAGAGAGATCAGAGTCCAGAGTAACGCCGAGGTCCTTCACAGTTTTATTTGAGACGACTGTACAACCATTAAGATTAATTGTCAGATTCAACAGAAGATCTCTTTGTTTCTTGGGACCTAGAACAAGCATCTCTGTTTTGTCCGAGTTTAAAAGTATAAAGTTTGCAGCCATCCACTTCCTTATGTCTGAAAGACATGCTTCTAGCGATGGCAATTTTGGGGCTTCACCATGTACCAGACAGGGGGAGTGTGGTGGTGGTACCTGTACCAGACAGGGGGAGACAGACCAGGGCAGACGGTGAACAGAGAGGGGGGAGTGTGGTGGAGGTACCTGTACCAGACAGACAGGGGGAGACAGACCAGGGCAGATGTTGAACAGATTGCCAGGTGGAATCCAAGCAGCAGTCCAGCAGGCAGTGGGAGTAGGTGTCACACCCACTTGGGAGAAGCTTATATTTCTGGAGGCAGAAATGTAGAAAACGGCAGTGGATGGTCTCTGAACAGCAGGAGGCGGCTTCAGAGGACGCTTCAAAGACTCCTGACACTTGTTGGGCCCAAAGGCCTTTTATTTCACACCTTAGTGCTAATTGAATTTGTATCTGGCTCAGTTCCAGGTTGTAATGGTGTCCTTAGGTCTCTGCTGTTTTTGGCTAGAGCATCCTTCGTATAGCTTGGAAAAATAAATCCTTGGAAGCAGTAATCTCTCCGGTTAATTTCGGTCAAAATTAGGTTGTAGGTTTGGAGTTTTGATCTGGAGTGAAGACTGTGGAGTGTAGCATCCTGCATATGTACCTGCCGAAAGGTTATCTAACTCCAAATCTATCCTTTTGTAAAAAAACATGTTGAAAAATGTGAGCTCTTATTAAGCTGCGTCTCTCTCTGAGGGGAGCGTGTCCAATTGTTCCTCAACTGTAGTGAAACCATTGTGTAGCTCCATGTCTCTACTTTTACATTTCAAATGTGCTACACCGAATCAAGGCGGTCGGTCACATATAGACAGGTGTGTGCCTTTCCAAATCATGTCCAATATGTTTAATTTACCACAGGTGGACTCCAATCAAGTTGTAGAAACATCTCAAGGATGATCAATGGAAACAGGATGCACCTGAGCTCAGTTTTGAGTCTCATAGCAAAGGGACTGAACACTGTAAATAAGGTATTTCTGTTTTTGTTTTTAAAAATGGGCCAAAATTTCTAAACACCTTCACATTGTCATTATGGGGTGTTGTGATGTCATTATGGGGTATTGTGATGTCATTATGGGGTGTTGTGATGTCATTGTGGGGTATTGTGATGTCATTATGGGGTGTTGTGATGTCATTATGGGGTATTGTGATGTCCTTATGGGGTATTGTGATGCCCTTATGGGGTGTTGTGATGTCATTATGGGGTGTTGTGATGTCATTATGGGGTGTTGTGATGTCATTATGGGGTGTTGTGATGTCATTATGGGGTATTGTGTGTAGATTGAACAGGAAAAACATGTATTTAATCGATTTTAGAATCAGGCTGTACAAAATGTGTAAAACAAAAGGCATCTGAATACTTTCTGAATTAACTGTATAGAACTAGACAGAGTAGATTAGACAGTATTGGGTTTATATATAGAACTAGACAGAGTAGATTAGACAGTATTGGGTTTAAATATAGAACTAGACAGAGTAGATTAGACAGTATTGGGTTTATGTATAGAACTAGACAGAGTAGATTAGACAGTATTGGGTTTATATATAGAACTAGACAGTATTGGGTTTATATATAGAACTAGCCAGAGTAGATTAGACAATATTGGGTTTATATATAGAACTAGACAGAGTAGATTAGACTGTATTGGGTTTATATATAGAACTAGACAGAGTAGATTAGACAGTATTGGGTTTATATATAGAACTAGACAGATTAGATTAGACAGTATTGGGTTCATATATAGAACTAGAACGAGTAGATTAGACAGTATTGGGTTTATATATAGAACTAGACAGATTAGATTAGACAGTATTGTGTTTATATATAGAACTAGACTGAGTAGATTAGACAGTATTGGGTTTATATGTAGAACTAGACCGAGCAGGTTAGACTGTGGTATATCATACAGTACAGTTGAGGAACAATGGGAAACCAATTCTGCTTTAAAAGTTGATAAACCTGTAACCACACCTTTGACAAAATGACCCTTGAATGTTTTGGTACATCTACTGGAGAGCTCTTCTTTGTCTACACTCATTCAGCATTGTTCACCCTCTTAAGCATTAGCCCCACCCATCTCCTTAAGGATTTATTTGTGAGGCCATGTGCTGGAATGAGTAGAGTGAGTGAGGTAGTGTAGTAAACAACTGAAGAT
This sequence comes from Oncorhynchus masou masou, assembly GCF_036934945.1. Classification (NCBI taxonomy): domain Eukaryota; kingdom Metazoa; phylum Chordata; class Actinopteri; order Salmoniformes; family Salmonidae; genus Oncorhynchus; species Oncorhynchus masou. The sequence goes on along the minus strand of NC_088230.1, from coordinate 41,234,466 downwards.
TTCAAGACTAAAAGTGGTGAAAATAGTAGCAAAAAGTAGTTGTAAAAATACACTTTATCTAGTCCTTGGCCTATATCCTAATCTGACTTTGGTGCAGGTCATGTTGTCCTTCACATTACATTCTCTGGTAAACACACACTATTTCAAATATAGTCCAAGTGTATTTGTCACAGGATACAGAAGGTGTAAACAGTGCAGTGAAATGGTTACTGGTATCGTGGAGTCTTTTTGTTTAGACATGTAGCTAGCTAGCTAAATAATGAACCATAATCCTAACTCATAGCACCATGCATGAATCTGTTTAGACATGTAGCTAGCTGAACTATGAACCATAATCCTAACTCATAGTACCATTCTCCATGCATGAATCTGCAGGTAGCTCAAGCTAACCAACTAGGTTCAATGTTAGCTAGATAGATAACATTAGACTATAACGAGCAATGCAAACGGATTTCTGAGATACAAATAATATTACTACACAGATCATACACGTAATGTTAGCGAGTCAGCCAGCTAATGTTCACTAGCTCGCTAACCGTACACTTATAACGAGCAATGAAAACCACTTTCTGATAAAATTAGAAAAGTACAATATCTGAAAATGTAGCTAGACTCTTACCACATGGATGAAGTCTTCTCCCTGTCTTCCACGGATGCCATGGTTGCCCTTTGTTTGAAGATGAGATCCAGAGACAGGTGTTTTATACAACAGCCTTCTATGTTCTCTTTTCGACTCCCTCCACATTCGGCAATCATCTCTCTGCTTCTACCGGGCGTTTCCACTGATTTTCAAAACTCTGTCAACTTCTTCTATGACAACAACACTGTTGATTGCTGTTTCTTCCCCATCCCTGTCATCGAAAGACTACAATGTCTGGTTCAATTATTTATTTATTTTTTGCCTAAAATCAGGGATTTCCTCATCATCTGATTCATTTTTTCTGAGTCAGAGAGGGTCAGCATGGTACGATCGTCCTCCAGGAAGTATTCCAACCTTTTCCCACTGACTTCTGTCGATAGCGCCTGATAAATTCAGGGTTGAGAGCAGAAGCAACACTTTTTAATTTCGTCAACTTTCATTAAAACACACATACAAGGTACTCAATTAAAGCCACACTCGTTGTGAATCTAGCCAACATGTCAGATTTGTAAAATGCTTTTCGGCGAAAGCATGAGAAGCTATTATCTGATAGCATGCAGCCCCCAGAAACACACGAAGGGGACGTAAACAAAGATATTAGCGTAGCCGGCGCTACACAAAACGCAGAAATAAAATATAAAACATTCATTACCTTTGACGAGCTTCTTTGTTGGCACTCCTATATGTCCCATAAACATCACAATTGGGTCTTTTTTTCGATTATATCGGTCCATATATACCCAAAATGTCCATCTATGAACACCGTGAAATCCAGGAAAAAAGTCATGTTTCCCAACGCAACGTCATTTTTTTAAATTAAAAAAGTTGCCTAGAAACTTTGACAAAACACTTCAAACTACTTTTGTAATCCAACTTTATTATTAGTAATAGTAATGATCACGGAGAGATCTGTATTCAATAGCTACAAGTTTGGAAATCGTGTCGAAGTTTGCAACTTTCATTACTTCCTCTGGGAGGCTTCATGACAGGATGTGCCTATTACTCAGATGACCAAGGATTTAGCTGCATTGTATTCACAACACTGGCGACATCGTGTGGAAGCTGTAGGAACTGCAAGCCCAGTCCCATCTAATATAGACTAGGCTACACTAGGCTACACTGCCGCCCCAGATATGGATCTGTTCGCACTTCCTATGCCTTCCACTAGATGTCACCAGTCAGTAGAACGTGGAATGAAGCCTCTAGTGTGATGTGAGTCAGTGGTCTGGCAGAATGTCAGTTCCTGGTCAGGCGCATTTCTCATTATATCGCCATGTGTTCCATTACTCTGTAGACAAAAACGAATGCTCCGGTTGGAACGTTATTGGATATACAGTATATGATAACAACATCCTGAAGATTGATTCTCTAGTTAGTTTGACCAGTTTATTCGACCTGGAATATAACTTTTTGAAGTTTTCGTCCGAGTTCGCCTGGACTGGCGCCAGTGTTTGGACATGTGAACTAAACGTGCTAGCAAAAGTAGGTAATTGGACACTAGTAATGGACATTATCGAACAAAACAACGATTTATTGCGGAACTAAGATTCCTGGCACTGCATTCTGATGAAAGATCAAAGGTAAGGAAATATTTATGATGCAATTTCGTATTTCAACATGGCGGAGAAATGTTGTGTACCTCTGAGCGCCGTCTCAGATTGCATGGTATGCTTTTTCCGTAAAGTTAAAAAAAAATCTGACACAGCGGTTGCATTAAGAACAAGTGTATCTTTAATTATATGTAAAACATATATCTTTCATCAAAGTTCATGATGAGTATTTCTGTTTTATGACGTGGCTCTCTGTAATTACTCCGGATATTTTGGAGGCATTTCTGAACATGGCGCCAATGTAAACCTAGATTTGTGGATATAAATATGCACATTATCGAACAAAACAATGTATTGTGTAACATGATGTCCTATGAGTGTCGTCTGATGAAGATTATCAAAGGTTAGTGATTCATTTTATCTCTATTTCTGCTTTTGTGACTATCTTTGGCTGGGGAAAATGGCTGTATTTTTCTGTGACTTGGCTCTGACCTAACATAATCGTTCGTGGTGCTTTTGTCGTAAAGCCTATTTGAAATCGGACACTGTGCTGGGATTAACAAGAAGTCTATCTTTAAAATGGTGTAAAATACTTCTATGTTTGAAGAACTTTAATTATGGGATCTGTTTTGAATTCGTCGCCCTGCACTTTCACTGGCTGTTGTCATATCGATCCCGTTAGCGGGATCTCAGCCCTAAGAAGATTTTAAAGACCAAGTCTATATTATGGCAAGAACAGGTAGTTCTGTCACGCTCATTGTCAGGGTGGAAATGACTGGACCAAGGTGCAGCGTGGTGAGCGTACATTTGCCTTTATTAACAAAGTCACCAACAAGAAACACCAAAACCTAACGTGACGCTGACTAGGGCTATACAGGCCAATAACACAGACAACAACCCACAACTAAGGTAGCAAAATAGGCTGCTTAAGTATGATTCCCAATCAGAGACAACGATAGACAGCTGCCTCTGATTGGGAACCACACTCGGCCAAACACACAGAAATACAAAACATAGAATGCCCACCCCACATCACACCCTGACCTAACCAAATTGATAAATAAAATGTCTCTAAGGTCAGTGTTACGCATGCCTCTATGAAGAGGGAACGCAACACCCTGCTACAACTAAACTCTCCGTGAAGTGAAAAAGGTATGGACTGTAGGTGCAAGAAAGAATGACAACAGGCAGAATGTGGTACCGTTTACCAGGACTTTATTCCTTCACACGGTAATATGGGGAAAAGGGGCTGGACGGAACCAAAGCAAAGAAAGTAAATCTCAAAGCCCCCCCCTCCTATCTTACCTGCCTACCCTCTACTTACCTAATTTAGCACCACCTGGTGCCCTAACCAAAATACAAGGGGGCGGTCCGCCCAGGTCTTACCTAGTGTGCCTAGACAGCGAATATGCTACGGGTATATGTATGCCCGCGGGCCTCTTGCCTAAGCACTCCCTAGGTGCCTTCCCCTTCCCCCCTGGGAACAAATGAAACAGAATATTAAACAATTTCACAAACAAACTAAGAAACAAAGGACATCAAATAAGCTCTATCTGAGCAACAAACTCACAAAACATACCAACTCTCAGCCCAGCTAAATCTCTAGCAAAATCTCTCTAGCAAAATCTCTGCAATGACCTCCCAGCAAAATCTCTCTAGCAAAATCTCTGCAATGACCTCCCTGCAATGACCTCCCTGCAATGACCTCCCTGCAATGACCTCCCTGCAATGACCTCCCTGCAAATCTCTCTAGCAAATCTCTCTCTCTCTCCTGAACAGAACACTGGCTTTTATATAGCTTCAGATTGAATGGGTAATTGGAGACAGCTGTCTTGACGAGGGGGCGGGGTCAGCTCTCCAATTAGCCCTGGAGTTGACCAATCAGCTGCTTGAAGGATTTCAGGAAGCCATTTCCTGAAATAAACACATGCAAACATACAAACTACAACACATAAACTGGGGAACGTAACACGCCCACCACAAAAATTGCAAACCTAGTTTTGCAATAACAAAAGCCAACGCATTCCCAGTTAGTAATCCCGTGACAGAGCGTCAGCAACCACATTCGCCGAGCCCTTCACATAAGCGATCTGTACATTATGTTTGTAGGAACTGGTTACCTGACCTGGTTTTCGGCAATGGACCTACACAATCAATTATCACTCTTTCAAACGGTTCCCCCACCACAGGAATTGGGCAGAGCGGCGCTCGTGGAACTGTTTGATTCACTTTCCCAGTGAGTTGACATATGTGACATGTTTTACAAAATTGGACCACGTCAGACTTCAAACCTGGCCAGAAGAAATGACGAAGGACCCGGTTATAAGTCTTTGTGATCCCCAAATGTCCAGACCACGCCTGGTCATGGGCGAGTGACAGCACCTGCTGTCGGAACGGTGTAGGAACAACCACTTGACACACTTCACTCCAGTCATTAATGGTGTCATGAGATGCCCATTTCCGCATCAAAACTCCTGCTTCCATAAAGTAGGCGGTCTCTCTAGTTTTAGCTTCCTCAATGGAAATTACCGAAGCAAAACACTTGCGAAGACTGGTGTCTTCTTTTTGACATTCAATCACCTTCTCGGGAGTAACAGACAAAAGAATGTCATGTAATTGGGGCGCGATTTCGTTTTCTCCTGTAAAAACTGTCGGCATTGCAGAAGGCATACTCGGCTCAAATAAGCAAAGAGAAACGACAGTCCATCATTGCTAAAAGACATGAAGGTCAATCTGGAACATTTCAAGAACTTTTAAAGTTTCTTCAAGTGCAGCCGTGAAAAACCATCAAAGCTATGATGAAACTTGCTCTCATGAGGACCGCCACAGGAAAGGAAGACCCAGAGTTACCTGCAGAGGATAAGTTCATTAGAGTTATAAGCCTCAGAAGTCGGCAGTTAACTGTACCTCAGATTGCAGCCCAAATAAATGTTTCACAGAGTTCAAGTAACAGACACATCTCAACATCAACTGTTCAGAGGAGACTGTGAATCAGGCCTTCATGGTCAAATTGCTGCAAAGAAACCACTACTAAAGACACCAATAAGAAGAAAAAACTTGCTTGGTCCAAGAAACACGAGCAATGGACATTAGGCCGGTAGAAATCTGTCCTTTGGTTTAATGAGTCTAATTTTTTTGTTTTTGGTTCCAACCGCCGTGTCTTTGTGAGATGCAGAGTAGGTGAAAGGATGATCTCTGCATGTGTGGTTCCCACCGGGAAGCATGGAGGAGGTGGTGTGATGGTGTGCTTTGCTGGTACCACTGACTGTGATTTTCTTTTGAATTCAAGGCACACTTAACCAGCATGGCTACCAGAGCATTCTGCAGCAATATACCATCCCATCTGGTCGAAGGTTAGTGGGACTATCCCAAAACACACCTCCAGGCTGTCTAAGGGCTTTTTGACCAAGAAGGAGAGTGATGGAGTGCTGCATGAGATGACCTGGCCTCCACAATCACCTGACCTCAACCCCAAATTGAGATGGTTTGGGATGAGTTGGAGCGCAGAGTGAAGGAAAAGCAGCCAACAAGTGCTCAGTATATGTGGGAACGCCATCAATACTATTGGAAAAGCATTGCAGATGACTATCTCATGAAGCTGGTTGAGAGAATGCCAAGAGTGTGCAAAGCTGTCATCAAGGCAAAAGGTGGCTAATTTGAAGAATCTGAAATATCAAATAGATTTTTGTATTTATTTAAGACTTTTTTGGTATGTGTTATTTCATATTTCATTTTGTTGTCTTCACTATTATTGTACAATGTACAAAATAGTAAAACGCACTCATCCACACACACACACACACACCATTCTGTGGTGTCAGGGAAGGAGGCATGGTGGAGCATACAGTCAGACCAGGGAAATGGACAGAGGGAGGGCAGGAGGACAGGAGAGGACAGGACAGGAGAGGAGGACGAGAAGAGGAGAGGAGAGGAGGACAAGAGAGGAGAGGAGAGAAGAGGTGAAGAGAGGAGGACAAGAGAGGAGAGGAGAGGAGAGGTGAGGAGAGGAGGACAAGAGAGGAGAGGAGAGGACAAGAGAGGAGAGGAGAGGTGAGGAGGACAAGAGAGGAGAGGAGAGGAGAGGTGAGGAGAGGAGGACAAGAGTGGAGAGGAGAGGAGAGGAGAGGAGAGGAGAGGAGAGGAGAGGAGAGGAGAGGAGAGGAGAGGAGAGGAGAGGAGAGGAGAGGAGAGGAGAGGAGAGTGTAATATTAATATTGATGAGGAATGCGATGCACCAAAATAGAGCTGCCCTGAATACCACAGGAGGGACGAGGGACAGACACGCACACACAGACACGCACACACAGACACGCACACACAGACACGCACACACAGACACGCACACACAGACACGCACACACAGACACGCACACACAGACACGCACACACAGACACGCACACACAGACACGCACACACAGACGAGCATAACAGGCACACACATATACACACATGCACATACACACACACAAAGAGAGAGGTGATGGACTGTGTTAACTAGCTCAGAGAGAGGTGATGGACTGAGTGTAAACTAGCTCAGAGAGAGGTGATGGACTGAGTGTAAACTAGCTCAGAGAGAGGTGATGGACTGAGTGTAAACTAGCTCAGAGAGAGGTGATGGACTGAGTGTAAACTAGCTCAGAGAGAGGTGATGGACTGAGTGTAAACTAGCTCATAGAGAGGTGATGGACTGAATGTTAACTAGCTCAGAGAGAGGTGATGGACTGAGTGTAAACTAGCTCAGAGAGAGGTGATGGACTGAGTGTAAACTAGCTCAGAGAGAGGTGATGGACTGAGTGTTAACTAGCTCAGAGAGAGGTGATGGACTGAGTGTTAACTAGCTCAGAGAGAGGTGATGGACTGAGTGTAAACTAGCTCAGAGAGAGGTGATGGACTGAGTGTAAACTAGCTCAGAGAGAGGTGATGGACTGAGTGTTAACTAGCTCAGAGAGAGGTGATGGACTGAGTGTCCGTATCGTGAAAGTTCAGCATTATAGCGCGATTGAAATTTAAAGGTAATATTCATTCCTGTGTTAGCGGAAACTGCATTCACTTTAAATGCTGAAGATGTTGGCTCAAATCTGTAATTACTTTTAACATTGTCTAACGAGCTTCAGAGATACAGATTGAATAGACCCCTCCAATACAGATCCCTGTCTGAATAGAGATCCCTGTCTGAATACAGATCCCTGTCTGAATACAGATCCCTGTCTGAATACTGATCCCTGTCTGAATACAGATCCCTGTCTGAATACAGATCCCTGTCTGAATACAGATCCCTGAATACAGATCCCTGTCTGAATACAGATCCCTGTCTGAATACAGATCCCTGTCTGAATACAGATCCCTGTCTGAATACAGATCCCTGTCTGAATACAGATCCCTGTCTGAATACAGATCCCTGTCTGAATACAGATCCCTGTCTGAATACAGATCCCTGTCTGAATACAGATCCCTGAATACAGATCCCTGTCTGAATACAGATCCCTGTCTGAATACAGATCCCTGTCTGAATACTGATCCCTGTCTGAATACTGATCCCTGTCTGAATACAGATCCCTGTCTGAATACAGATCCCTGTCTGAATACAGATCCCTGAATACTGATCCCTGTCTGAATAGAGATCCCTGAATACAGATCCCTGTCTGAATACAGATCCCTGAATACAGATCCCTGTCTGAATAGAGATCCCTGTCTGAATACAGATCCCTGTCTGAATAGAGATCCCTGAATACAGATCCCTGTCTGAATACAGATCCCTGAATACAGATCCCTGTCTGAATACAGATCCCTGTCTGAATACAGATCCCTGAATACAGATCCCTGTCTGAATACAGATCCCTGAATAGAGATCCCTGTCTGAATACAGATCCCTGTCTGAATACAGATCCCTGTCTGAATAGAGATCCCTGTCTGAATAGAGATCCCTGTCTGAATACAGATCCCTGAATACAGATCCCTGTCTGAAAACAGATCCCTGAATACAGATCCCTGTCTGAATACAGATCCCTGTCTGAATACAGATCCCTGTCTGAATACAGATCCCTGAATACAGATCCCTGTCTGAATAGAGATCCCTGAATAGAGATCCCTGTCTGAATAGAGATCCCTGAATACTGATCCCTGTCTGAATACAGATCCCTGAATACAGATCCCTGTCTGAATAGAGATCCCTGTCTGAATAGAGATCCCTGTCTGAATACAGATCCCTGAATAGAGATCCCTGTCTAAATACAGATCCCTGTCTGAATACAGATCCCTGAATAGAGATCCCTGTCTGAATACAGATCCCTGTCTGAATACAGATCCCTGAATACAGATCCCTGTCTGAATACTGATCCCTGAATACAGATCCCTGTCTGAATAGAGATCCCTGTCTGAATACAGATCCCTGAATAGAGATCCCTGTCTGAATACAGATCCCTGTCTGAATACAGATCCCTGAATACAGATCCCTGTCTGAATACTGATCCCTGAATACAGATCCCTGTCTGAATAGAGATCCCTGTCTGAATACAGATCCCTGTCTGAATACAGATCCCTGAATACAGATCCCTGTCTGAATACAGATCCCTGAATAGAGATCCCTGTCTGAATAGAGATCCCTGAATACTGATCCCTGTCTGAATACAGATCCCTGAATACAGATCCCTGTCTGAATACAGATCCCTGAATACAGATCCCTGTCTGAATACAGATCCCTGTCTGAATACAGATCCCTGTCTGAATACAGATCCCTGTCTGAATACAGATCCCTGAATACAGATCCCTGTCTGAATACAGATCCCTGTCTGAATAGAGATCCCTGTCTGAATACAGATCCCTGTCTGAATACAGATCCCTGAATACAGATCCCTGTCTGAATACAGATCCCTGAATACAGATCCCTGTCTGAATACAGATCCCTGAATACAGATCCCTGTCTGAATACAGATCACAGTCTGAATACAGATCCCTGAATAGAGATCCCTGTCTGAATACAGATCCCTGTCTGAATACAGATCCCTGAATACAGATCCCTGTCTGAATACAGATCCCTGAATACAGATCCCTGTCTGAATACAGATCCCTGTCTGAATACAGATCCCTGTCTGAATACAGATCCCTGAATACAGATCCCTGTCTGAATACAGATCCCTGAATACAGATCCCTGAATAGAGATCCCTGTCTGAATACAGATCCCTGAATAGAGATCCCTGTCTGAATACAGATCCCTGTCTGAATACAGATCCCTGAATACAGATCCCTGTCTGAATACTGATCCCTGAATACAGATCCCTGTCTGAATAGAGATCCCTGTCTGAATACAGATCCCTGAATACAGATCCCTGTCTGAATACAGATCCCTGTCTGAATACAGATCCCTGTCTGAATACAGATCCCTGTCTGAATACAGATCCCTGTCTGAATACAGATCCCTGAATACAGATCCCTGTCTGAAACAGATCCCTGTCTGAATAGAGATCCCTGTCTGAATACAGATCCCTGTCTGAATACAGATCCCTGAATACAGATCACTGTCTGAATACAGATCCCTGAATACAGATCCCTGTCTGAATACAGATCCCTGAATACAGATCCCTGTCTGAATACAGATCCCTGTCTGAATACAGATCCCTGTCTGAATACAGATCCCTGTCTGAATAGAGATCCCTGTCTGAATACAGATCCCTGTCTGAATAGAGATCCCTGTCTGAATACAGATCCCTGTCTGAATACAGATCCCTGTCTGAATACAGATCCCTGTCTGAATACAGATCCCTGTCTGAATACAGATCCCTGTCTGAATACAGATCCCTGTCAGAATACAGATCCCTGTCTGAATACAGATCCCTGAATACAGATCCCTGTCTGAATACAGATCCCTGAATACAGATCCCTGTCTGAATACAGATCCCTGTCTGAATAGAGATCCCTGTCTGAATAGAGATCCCTGTCTGAATACAGATCCCTGTCTGAATACAGATCCCTGTCTGAATACAGATCCCTGTCTGAATAGAGATCCCTGTCTGAATACAGATCCCTGTCTGAATACAGATCCCTGTCTGAATACAGATCCCTGTCTGAATACAGATCCCTGTCTAAATACAGATCCCTGAATAGAGATCCCTGTCTGAATACAGATCCCTGAATACAGATCCCTGTCTGAATACTGATCCCTGAATACAGATCCCTGTCTGAATAGAGATCCCTGTCTGAATACAGATCCCTGTCTGAATAGAGATCCCTGTCTGAATACAGATCCCTGTCTGAATACAGATTCCTGTCTAAATACAGATCCCTGAATAGAGATCCCTGTCTAAATACAGATCCCTGTCTGAATACAGATCCCTGTCTAAATACAGATCCCTGTCTGAATACAGATCCCTGTCTAAATACAGATCCCTGTCTGAATACAGATCCCTGTCTGAATACAGATCCCTGTCTGAATAGAGATCCCTGTCAGAATACAGATCCCTGTCTGAATACAGATCCCTGTCTGAATAGAGATCCCTGTCTGAATACAGATCCCTGTCTGAATAGAGATCCCTGTCAGAATACAGATCCCTGTCTGAATACAGATCCCTGTCTGAATACAGATCCCTGTCTGAATACAGATCCCTGAATAGAGATCCCTGTCTGAATACAGATCCCTGAATAGAGATCCCTGTCTGAATACAGATCCCTGTCTGAATACAGATCCCTGAATACAGATCCCTGTCTGAATACAGATCCCTGTCTGAATAGAGATCCCTGAATACAGATCCCTGTCTGAATACAGATCCCTGTCTGAATACAGATCCCTGTCTGAATACAGATCCCTGTCTGAATACAGATCCCTGTCTGAATACAGATCCCTGTCTGAATACAGATCCCTGTCTGAATACAGATCCCTGTCTGAATACAGATCCCTGAATACAGATCCCTGTCTGAATACAGATCCCTGTCTGAATAGAGATCCCTGTCTGAATACAGATCCCTGTCTGAATACAGATCCCTGAATACAGATCCCTGTCTGAATACAGATCCCTGAATACAGATCCCTGTCTGAATACAGATCCCTGAATACAGATCCCTGTCTGAATACAGATCCCTGTCTGAATACAGATCCCTGAATAGAGATCCCTGTCTGAATACAGATCCCTGTCTGAATACAGATCCCTGAATACAGATCCCTGTCTGAAAACAGATCCCTGAATACAGATCCCTGTCTGAATACAGATCCCTGTCTGAATACAGATCCCTGTCTGAATACAGATCCCTGAATACAGATCCCTGTCTGAATACAGATCCCTGAATAGAGATCCCTGTCTGAATACAGATCCCTGAATAGAGATCCCTGTCTGAATACAGATCCCTGTCTGAATACAGATCCCTGTCTGAATACAGATCCCTGTCTGAATAGAGATCCCTGTCTGAATAGAGATCCCTGTCTGAATAGAGATCCCTGTCTGAATACAGATCCCTGAATACAGATCCCTGTCTGAATACAGATCCCTGTCTGAATACAGATCCCTGTCTGAATACAGATCCCTGTCTGAATACAGATCCCTGTCTGAATACAGATCCCTGAATCCCCTGTCTGAATACAGATCCCTGTCTGAATAGAGATCCCTGTCTGAATACAGATCCCTGTCTGAATACAGATCCCTGAATACAGATCCCTGTCTGAATACAGATCCCTGAATACAGATCCCTGTCTGAATACAGATCCCTGAATACAGATCCCTGTCTGAATACAGATCCCTGTCTGAATACAGATCCCTGAATAGAGATCCCTGTCTGAATACAGATCCCTGTCTGAATACAGATCCCTGAATACAGATCCCTGTCTGAATACAGATCCCTGAATACAGATCCCTGTCTGAATACAGATCCCTGTCTGAATACAGATCCCTGAATACAGATCCCTGTCTGAATACAGATCCCTGTCTGAATACAGATCCCTGAATACAGATCTCTGTCTAAATACAGATCCCTGAATACAGATCCCTGAATACAGATCCCTGTCTGAATACAGATCCCTGTCTGAATAGAGATCCCTGTCTGAATAGAGATCCCTGTCTGAATAGAGATCCCTGTCTGAATAGAGATCCCTGTCTGAATACAGATCCCTGTCTGAATACAGATCCCTGTCTGAATACAGATCCCTGTCTGAATACAGATCCCTGTCTGAATACAGATCCCTGTCTAAATACAGATCCCTGAATAGAGATCCCTGTCTAAATACAGATCCCTGAATACAGATCCCTGTCTGAATACAGATCCCTGTCTGAATACAGATCCCTGTCTGAATAGAGATCCCTGTCTGAATACAGATCCCTGTCTGAATACAGATCCCTGTCTAAATACAGATCCCTGAATAGAGATCCCTGTCTAAATACAGATCCCTGTCTGAATACAGATCCCTGTCTAAATACAGATCCCTGTCTGAATACAGATCCCTGTCTAAATACTGATCCCTGTCTGAATACAGATCCCTGTCTGAATACAGATCCCTGTCTGAATAGAGATCCCTGTCAGAATACAGATCCCTGTCTGAATACAGATCCCTGTCTGAATAGAGATCCCTGTCTGAATACAGATCCCTGTCTGAATAGAGATCCCTGTCAGAATACAGATCCCTGTCTGAATACAGATCCCTGTCTGAATAGAGATCCCTGTCTGAATACAGATCCCTGTCTGAATAGAGATCCCTGTCAGAATACAGATCCCTGTCTGAATACAGATCCCTGTCTGAATAGAGATCCCTGTCTGAATACAGATCCCTGTCTGAATAGAGATCCCTGTCAGAATACAGATCCCTGTCTGAATACAGATCCCTGTCTGAATAGAGATCCCTGTCAGAATACAGATCCCTGTCTGAATACAGATCCCTGAATAGAGATCCCTGTCTGAATACAGATCCCTGTCTGAATACAGATCCCTGAATAGAGATCCCTGTCTGAATACAGATCCCTGAATAGAGATCCCTGTCTGAATACAGATCCCTGTCTGAATACAGATCCCTGAATACAGATCCCTGTCTGAATACAGATCCCTGAATACAGATCCCTGTCTGAATACTGATCCCTGAATACAGATCCCTGAATAGAGATCCCTGTCTGAATACAGATCCCTGTCTGAATACAGATCCCTGAATACAGATCCCTGTCTGAATACAGATCCCTGAATACAGATCCCTGTCTGAATACAGATCCCTGAATACAGATCCCTGTCTGAATACTGATCCCTGAATACAGATCCCTGTCTGAATAGAGATCCCTGTCTGAATAGAGATCCCTGTCTGAATACAGATCCCTGTCTGAATACTGATCCCTGTCTGAATACAGATCCCTGTCTGAATACAGATCCCTGTCTGAATAGAGATCCCTGAATACAGATCCCTGTCTGAATACAGATCCCTGTCTGAATAGAGATCCCTGAATACAGATCCCTGTCTGAATACAGATCCCTGTCTGAATACAGATCCCTGAATACAGATCCCTGTCTGAATACAGATCCCTGTCTGAATAGAGATCCCTGAATACAGATCCCTGTCTGAATAGAGATCCCTGAATACAGATCCCTGTCTGAATAGAGATCCCTGTCAGAATACAGATCCCTGTCCCCCTCCCTACCTCTCTCCCCTTCCTTCCCACCCTCCCTTCCTTCCTTCCTTCCCTCCCTCCCTTCCTGTCTGTATTGGAAAATGTGGTCGAAAATACGTTTTTCCTCCCTCCCTCACTCTCTCCCCTTCCTTCCTTCCTTCCTTCCTTCCCTCCCTTCTCTCCCCCTCCCTCTCTCACTCTCTCCCCTCCCTCCCTCCCTTCCTTCCTTCCTTCCTTCCCTCTCTCTCTCCCCCTCCCTCCCTCCCTCCCTTCTCTCCCCCTCCCTCCCTCCCTCCCTCTCTCCCCCTCCCTCCCTCTCTCCCCCTCCCTCCCTCCCTCTCTCCCCTTCCTTCCTTCCTTCCCTCTCTCTCTCCCCCCTCCCTCCCTCCCTCTCTCCCCTTCCTTCCTTCCTCCCTACCTCTCTCCCCTTCCTTCCTCCCTTCCTTCCTTCCCTCCCTCCCTCTCTCCCCTTCCTTCCTTCCTTCCTTCCCTCCCTCCCTATCTCCCCTTCCTTCCTTCCTTCCTCCCTTCCTTCCCTCCCTCTCTCCCCCTCCCTCCCTCTGTCTCCTTCCTTCCCTCCCTCCCTCTCTCCCCTTTCTTCCTTCCTCCCTTCCTTCCCTCCCTCTCTCTCTCCCCCTCCCTCCCTCCCCTTTCTTCCTTCCTTCCCTCCATCTCTCCCCCTCCCTCCCTTCTCTCCCCCCCTCCCCCCCTCCCTCCCTCCCTTCTCTCTCCGCTCCCTCCCTCCCTCTCTCCCCCTCCCTCCCTCTCTCCCCTTCCTTCCTTCCTTCCTTCCTTCCCTCTCTCCCCCTCCCTCCCTCCCTTCCTTCCTTCCCTCCCTCTCTCCCCCTCCCTCCCTCTCTCCCCTTCCATCCTCCCTCCCTTCCTTCCCTCCCTCTCTCCCCCTCCCTACCTCTCTCCCCTTCCTTCCCACCCTCCCTTCCTTCCTTCCTTCCCTCCCTCCCTCTCTCCCCTTCCTTCCTTCCTTCCCTCCATCTCTCCCCCTCCCTCCCTCTCTCTCTCCCCCTTCCTTCCTTCCTTCCCCCCCGCCATCTCTCCCCCTCCCTCCCTCCCTCTCTCCCCCTCTCCCCCTCCCTCCCATCTCTCCCCCTCCCTCCCTCCCTCCCTTCTCTCTCCCCCTCCCTCCCTATCTCCCCTTCCTTCCTTCCTTCCTTCCCTCTCTCTCCCCCTCCCTCCCTTCCTTCCTTCCCTCCCTCTCCCACCCTCTCTCCCCTTCCTTCCTTCCTCCCTACCTCTCTCCCCTTCCTTCCTTCCTCCCTTCCTTCCTTCCCTCCCTCCCTCTCTCCCCTTCCTTCCTTCCTTCCTCCCTACCTCTCTCCCTCCCCCCCTCTCTCCCCTTCCTTCCTTCCTCCCTACCTCTCTCCCACCCTCTCTCCCCCTTCCTTCCTTCCCTCCATCTCTCCCCTCCCTCCCTCCCTCCCCCCCTCCCTCCCTCCCTCCCTCCCTCCCTCCCTCCCTCCTCCTCCCTCCCCTCCCTCCCTCCCTCCCTCTCTCCCTTTCTTCCTTCCTTCCTCCTTTCCTTCCCTCCCTCTCCCACCCTCTCTCCCCTTCCTTCCTCCCTTCCTTCCTTCCCTCCCTCCCTCTCCCCCCCCTTCCTTCCTTCCTTCCTCCCTTCCTTCCCTCCCTCTCTCCCCTCCCTCCCTCTGTCCCCTTCCTTCCTTCCCTCCCTCTCACCCCCTCCCTCCCTCTGTCCCCTTCCTTCCTTCCCTCCCTCTCACCCCCTCCCTCCCTCTGTCCCCTTCCTTCCTTCCCTCCCTCTCTCCCCCCCTCCCTCCCCCTCCCTTCCTTCCTTCCTTCCCCTGCCTCTCTCCCCCTCCCTCTCTCTCCCCCCTTCCTTCCTTCCTTCCCTCCCTCCCTCTCTCCCCTTCTTCCTTCCTTCCTTCCTCCCTTCCTTCCCTCCCTCTCTCCCCCTCCCTCCCTCTGTCCCCTTCCTTCCTTCCCTCCCTCTCACCCCCTCCCTCCCTCTGTCCCCTTCCTTCCTTCCCTCCCTCTCACCCCCTCCCTCCCTCTGTCCCCTTCCTTCCTTCCCTCCCTCTCTCCCCCTCCCTCCCTCCCCTTTCTTCCTTCCTTCCTTCCCTGCCTCTCTCCCCCTCCCTCTCTCTCTCCCCTTCCTTCCTTCCTTCCTCCATCTCTCCCCCTCCCTCTCCCTCTCTCCCCCCTTCCTTCCTTCCTTCCCTCCTACTCTCCCCCTCCCTCCCTTCTCTCTCCCCCTCCCTCCCTCCCTCTCTCCCCCTCCCTCCCTCTCTCCCCTTCCTTCCTTCCCTCTCTCTCCCTCCCTCCCTTCCTTCCCTCCCTCTCTCCCCCTCCCTCCCTCTCTCCCCTTCCTTCCTTCCTTCCCTCCATCTCTCCCCCTCCCTCCCCTTCCCTCCCTCCCTCTCTCTCTCCCCCTCCCTCCCTTCTCTCTCCCCGTCCCTCCCTCTCTCCCCTTCCTTCCTTCCTTCCCTCTCTCTCTCCCCTTCCCTCCCTTCCTTCCTTCCCCCTCCCTCCCTCTCTCCCCTCCCTCCCTCTCTCCCCTTCCTTCCTCCCTTCCTTCCCTCCTTCTCTCCCCCTCCCTACCTCTCTCCCCTTCCTTCCTTCCTCCCTTCCTTCCTTCCCTCCCTCCCTCTCTCCCCTTCCTTCCTTCCTTCCTTCCTTCCCTCCCTCTCTCCCCTTCCTTCCTTCCTCCTTTCCTTCCCTCCCTCTGTCCCCTTCCTTCCCTCCCTCCCTCTCTCCCCTTCCTTCCTCCCTTCCTTCCCTCCCTCTCTCCCCCTCCCTACCTCTCTCCCCTACCTTCCCACTCTCCCCTTCCTTCCCACCCTGCCTCCCTCTCTCCCCTTCCTTCCTTCCTTCATTCATTCCTTCCTTCATTCCCTCCCTCCCTCTCTCCCCTTCCTTCCTTCCTTCCTTCCTTCCCTCCATCTCTCCCCTCCCTCCCTCCCTCTCTCTCTCCCCTTCCTTCCTTCCTTCCTTCCCTTCCGCTCTCCCTCCCTCCCTCTCTCCCCTCCCCCTCCCTCCCCCCTCTCTCCCCTCCCTCCCTCTCTCCCCCTCCCTTCTCTCTCTCTCTCTCCCCCTCCCTCCCTCTCTCCCCTTCCTTCCTTCCTTCCTTCCCTCTCTCTCTCTCCCCTCCCTCTCTTCCTTCCTTCCCTCCCTCTCTCCCCCCCCTCTCTCCCCTTCCTTCCTCCCTTCCTTCCCTCCCTCTCTCCCCCTCCCTACCTCTCTCCCCTTCCTTCCTCCCTTCCTTCCTTCCCTCCCTCCCTCTCTCCCCTTCCTTCCTTCCTTCCCTCCCTCCCTCTCTCCCCTTCCTTCCTTCCTTCCCTACCTCTCTCCCCTTCCTTCCTTCCTTCCTTCCTTCCTTCCTCCCTTCCTTCCCTCCCTCTGTCCCCTTCCTTCCCTCCCTCTCTCTCTCCCCTTCCTTCCTTCCTCCCTCTCTCCCCCTCCCTCCCTCTCTCCCCTTCCTTCCTTCCTTCCCTCCATCTCTCCCCCTCCCTCCCTCCCTCCCTCCCTCCCTCTCTCTCTCCCCTTCCTTCCTTCCTTCCCTCCCTCTCTCACCCTCCCTCCCCTTCCTTCCTTCCTTCCCTCCCTCTCTCCCCTTCTTTCCTTCCCTCTCTCCCCCTCCCTCCTTCTCTCCCCTTCCTTCCTTCCTTCCCTCCCTCTCTCCCCCTCTCTCTCCTTCCTTCCTTCCTTCCCTCCCTCTCTCCCCCTCCCTCCCTCTCTCCCTTTCCTTCCTTCCTTCCCTCCCTCTCTCCCCCCTCTCCCTCTCTCCCCTTCCTTCCTTCCTTACCTCCCTCCCTCAATGAATGAACATAGCTGAGTTTTTAATTAAACATCAGCCTTCAAATTTCAATCACCTTTCAAACACGTCACACACACACACACACTCACACACACATGGCATCGTCTCTAACTGTTCCATTTGATATCTTACTTGAAATATATATTCACCAACATCATAATCAATACCCTGTGTCGGACCTATTGATAGATTCACCAACATCATAATCAATACCCTGTGCCAGATCTATTGACAGATTCACCAACATCATAATCAATACCCTGTGTCAGATCTATTGACAGATTCACCAACATCATAATCAATACCCTCTGTCAGATCTATTGATAGATTCACCAACATCATAATCAATACCCTGTGTCAGATCTATTGACAGATTCACCAACATCATAATCAATACCCTGTGTCGGACCTATTGATAGATTCACCAACATCATAATCAATACCCTGTGTCAGATCTATTGATAGATTCACCAACATCATAATCAATACCCTGTGTCAGATCTATTGATAGATTCACCAACATCATAATCAATACCCTGTGTCGGACCTATTGATAGATTCACCAACATCATAATCAATACCCTGTGTCGGACCTATTGATAGATTCACCAACATCATAATCAATACCCTGTGTCAGATCTATTGATAGATTCACCAACATCATAATCAATACCCTGTGTCAGATCTATTGACAGATTCACCAACATCATAATCAATACCCTGTGTCAGATCTATTGACAGATTCACCAACATCATAATCAATACCCTGTGTCAGATCTATCACCCCCTTCGCATACGTATTCACCCCCTTTTGCTATGAAGCCCTTAAATAAGATCTGGTGCAACCAACTACCTTCAGGAGTCACATAATTAGTTAGATAGCACACAGGTGGACTTTATTTAAGTGTCACATGATCTGTCACATGATTTCAGTATATATACACACCTGTTCTGAAAGGCCCCAGAGTCTGCAGCACCAGCTGTAGCAGTTTTGCCTTGAAGAATGGGCAAACATCCCAGTGGCTCGATGTAACACGCTTAGAGAATCATACCTCAAGACTTGCAGCTATAATTGCTGTAAAAGGTGGCCCTACAAAGTATTAACTTTGGGGGGGTGAATAGTTATACTCCGACTCTCCGTTTTTTTTGTCTTATTTCTTGTTTTTTTCACTGTAAAATGATTTTGCATCTTCAAAGTAGTTGTTGTGTAAATCCAATGATACAAAAATCTATTTTTATTCCAGGTTGTAAGGCAACACAGAGGCGTCTGCCTTCCAACAGATTTGATATCAATGGCCACTTTAATAAATCGAACACTGATCACTTTAATAATGTTTAAATGTCTCGCATTGCTCATCTCATATGTATATACAGTAAACTATATCCTTCACTATCTATTCTTCTGTAACCGTAATAGCCTTGGTTTCATGCATGTTAACATTAGAAGCCTCCTCCCTAAGTTTGTTTTATTCACTGCTTTAGCACACTCTGCCAACCCGGATGTTCTAGCTGTGTCTGAATCCTGGCTTAGGAAGAATACCAAAAATTCTGAAATTTTAATTCCAAACTACAACATTTTCAGACAAGATAGAACTGCCAAAGGGGGCGGTGTTGCAATCTACTGCAAAGATAGCCTGCAGAGTTCTGTCCTACTATCCAGGTCTGTACCCAAACAATTTGAACTTCTACTTTTAAAAATCCACCTCTCTAAAAACAAGTCTCTCACCGTGGCAGTCTGCTATAGACCACCCTCTGCCCCCAGCTGTGCTCTGGACACCATATGTGAACTGATTGCCCCCCATCTATCTTCAGAGCTCGTGCTGCTAGGCGACCTAAACTGGAACATGCTTAACACCCCAGCCATCCTACAATCTAAACTTGATGCCCTCAATCTCACACAAATTATGAATGAACCTACCAGGTACCTCCCCAAAGCCTTAAACACGGGCACCCTCATAGATATCATCCTAACCAACTTGCCCTCTAAATACACCTCTGCTGTCTTCAACCAAGATCTCAGCGATCACTGCCTCATTGCCTGCATCCGTAATGGGTCAGCGGTCAAACGACCCCCACTCATCACTGTAAAACGCTCCCTGAAACACTTACATTTACATTTTACATTTAAGTCATTTCAGCGAGCAGGCCTTTCTAATTGACCCTGCCTGGTATCCTGGAAGGATATTGATCTCATCCCGTCAGTAGAGGATGCCTGGATATTTTTTAAAAATGCATTCCTAACCATCTTAAATAATCATGCCCCATTCAAGAAATTTAGAACCAGGAACAGAAATAGCCCTTGGTTCTCCCCAGACCTGACTGCCCTTAACCAACACAAAAACATCCTACGGCGTTCTGCATTAGCATCGAACAGCCCCTGTGATATGCAGCTGTTCAGGGAAGCTAGAAACCATTATACACAGGCAGTTAGAAAAGCCAAGGCTAGCTTTTTCAAGCAGAAATTTGCTTCCTGCAACACTAACTCAAAAAGGTTCTGGGACACTGTAACGTCCATGGAGAATAAGAACACCTCCTCCCAGCTGCCCACTGCACTGAAGATAGGAAACACTGTCACCACTGATAAATCCACCATAATTGAGAATTTCAATAAGCATTTTTCTACGGCTGGCCATGCTTTCCACCTGGCTACTCCTACCCTGGTCAACAACACTGCACCCCCCACAGCAACTCGCCCAAGCCTTCCCCATTTCTCCTTCTCCCAAATCCGTTCAGCTGATGTTCTGAAAAAAATCTGGACCCCTACAAATCAGCCGGGCTAGACAATCTGGACCCTTTCTTTCTAAAATTATCTGCCGAAATTGTTGCCACCCCTAATACTAGCCTGTTCAACCTCTCTTTCGTGTCGTCTGAGATTCCCAAAGATTGGAAAGCAGCTGCGGTCATCCCCCTCTTCAAAGGGGGGGGGACACTCTTGACCCAAACTGCTACAGACCTATATCTATCCTACCATGCCTTTCTAATGTCTTCGAAAGCCAAGTCAACAAACAGATTACCGACCATTTCGAATCTCACCATACCTTCTCTGCTATGCAATCTGGTTTCAGAGCTGGTCGTGGGTGCACCTCAGCCATGCTCAAGGTCCTAAACGATATCTTAACCGCCATCGATAAGAAACATTACTGTGCAGCCATGTTCATTGATCTGACCAAGGCTTTCGACTCTGTCAATCACCACATCCTCATCGGCAGACTCGACAGCCTTGGTTTCTCAAATGATTGCCTCGCCTGGTTCACCAACTACTTCTCTGATAGAGTTCAGTGTGTCAAATCGGAGGGTCTGCTGTCCGGACCTCTGTCAGTCTCTATGGGGGTGCCACAGGGTTCAATTCTTGGACCGACTCTCTTCTCTGTATACATCAATGAGGTCGCTCTTGCTGCTGGTGAGTCTCTGATCCACCTCTACGCAGACGACACCATTCTGTATACTTCTGGCCCTTCTTTGGACACTGTGTTAACAACCCTCCAGGCAAGCTTCAATGCCATACAACTCTGCTTCCGTGGCCTCCAATTGCTCTTAAATATAAGTAAAACTAAATGCATGCTCTTCAACCGATCGCTACCCGCACCTGCCCGCCTGTCCAACATCACTACTCTGGATGGCTCTGACTTAGAATACGTGCTGGCTACAAATACTTAGGTGTCTGGTTAGACTGTAAAATCTCCTTCCAGACCCATATCAAACATCTCCAATCCAAAGTTAAATCTAGAATTGGCTTCCTATTTCGCAACAAAGCATCCTTCACTCATGCTGCCAAACATACCCTTGTAAAACTGACCATCCTACCAATCCTCGACTTTGGCGATGTCATTTACAAAATAGCCTCCAATACCCTACTCAACAAATTGGATGCAGTCTATCACAGTGCAATCCATTTTGTCACCAAAGCCCCATATACTACCCACCATTGCGACCTGTATGCTCTCGTTGGCTGGCCCACTCGCTTCATACTGGCTGCCAAACCCACTGGCTCCATGTCATCTACAAGACCCTGCTAGGTAAAGTCCCCTTATCTCAGCTCGCTGGTCACCATAGCATCTCCCACCTGTAGCACACGCTCCAGCAGGTATATCTCTCTAGTCACCCCCAAAACCAATTCTTTCTTTGGCCGCCTCTCCTTCCAGTTCTCTGCTGCCAATGACTGGAACGAACTACAAAAATCTCTGAAACTGGAAACACTTATCTCCCTCACTAGCTTTAAGCACCAACTGTCAGAGCAGCTCACAGATTACTGCACCTGTACATAGCACACCTATATTTTAGCCCAAACAACTACCTCTTTCCCTACTGTATTTATTTATTTTGCTCCTTTGCACCCCATTATTTTTATTGCTACTTTGCACATTCTTCCATTGCAAATCTACCATTCCAGTGTTTTACTTGCTATATTGTATTTACTTTGCCACCATGGCCTTTTTTGCCTTTACCTCCCTTAACTCACCTCATTTGCTCACATCGTATATAGACTTGTTTATACTGTATTATTGACTGTATGTTTGTTTTACTCCATGTGTAACTCTGTGTTGTTGTATGTGTCGAACTGCTTTGCTTTATCTTGGCCAGGTCGCAGTTGTAAATGAGAACTTGTTCTCAACTGGTCTACCTGGTTAAATAAAGGTGAAATAAAAATGAAAAATAAATACAATTCTTTACTATATATTCTTTACTATCTATTCTATACTATCAATTCTATACTATCTATTATATCTATTCTATACTATTAATTTTATACTATCTATTCTATCTTATCTATTCTATACTATCTATTCTTCACTCTCTATTCTATTCTATCTATTCTTCACTATCTATTCTATACTATCTATTATTCACTATCTATTCTATACTATATATTGCATCTGAGCCGCTCTGTTAACCAGCGTATTATGAAAGCTAGTTATCTCGATTTTGGTTTAGATAAATAAATGTAGTTTGCTAGGTAATGTTAGCAATGTTACAGTTTGACTTTTTGTCTGTCTGTCATTCCTGACGTTGGCTGATCAGATGCCTCTTTGAAGCGACGGGGAAAATCGATGTAATCGCATCACTTTTCAACGTTCAACCGCTAGGCAACCCTATTAGATGAGACTTCAGTTCTGTTTCGAAATCCTTTGTCTGAAATTGCTAGCCACGAATAGTACCGACGTTGGCTCCCCTTCTGGTTCAGGTGGCGCTCGGCGGTCGTCGTCGCCGGTCTACTAGCTGCCACCGATCCTTTGTTCTGTGTTCGTTTAGTTTTGTCTAATTGGTTTCACCTGTTCCTTGTTTGGTTGTTAGGGTAGGGTTATTTAAGTTTGTTTAGCCTGCTTCTGTTTGTGCGGGCTTGTTCTACTGTATTTGTGAGAGGTGTAGTGTTTTGTTGTTTTTTTTCGCTGTCCTGGTATTTTACCTAAGGGTACTATTTGTTTTAATAGTTACGCCTGTGTTGGGTAAATACTGTTTTGATTTTGGACATTAAAGCGTGTTTTTCCCGCATCCTTTGCTCTCTGCGCCTGACTCCACACACAGTCACTCATTGAGCAGCTACAAACACAGACATTTAGCTATTTCTCACATCAATTAGACCTCCACGGGGCGGTACTACGTCTTGTAACCACTATGAGTTGTAGATATTGTGTTTTGCTTCCAACAAGAACATTTTGCCCTTTTGTAAAATGCAGAAATGCTCATATTTGCGTGTAGTAAATAAATTCTCAATTTGTATCAAATCAAATCCAATTTTATTTGTCACATACACATGGTTAGCAGATGTTAATGCGAGTGTAGCGAAATGCTTGTGCTTCCAGTTCCGACAATGCAGTAATAACCAAAAAGTAATCTAACTAACAATTCCAAAACTATTGTCTTATAGACACAAGTGTAAGGGGATAAAGAATATGTACATAAAGATATATGAATGAGTGATGGTACAGAGCAGCATAGGCAAGATACAGTAGATGGTATCGAGTACAGTATATACATATGAGATGAGTAATGTAGGGTATATAAACATAAAGTGGCATAGTTTAATGTGGCTAGTGATACATGTATTACATAAAGATGGCAAGATGCAGTAGATGATATAGAGTGCAGTATATACATATGAGATGAGTAATGTAGGGTATGTTAACATTATATTAAGTGGCATTGTTTAAAGTGGCTAGTGATACATGTATTACATAAAGATGCAGTAGATGATATAGAGTACAGTATATACATATGAGATGAGTAATGCAGGGTATGTAAACATTATAGTAAGTGACATTGTTTAAAGTGGCTAGTGATACATTTTTTACATCAATTTCCATTATTAGTGGCTGGAGTTGAGTGAGTATGTTGGCAGCAGCCACTCAATGTTAGTGGTGGCTGTTTAACAGTCTGATGGCCTTGAGATAGAAGCTGTTTTTCAGTCTCTCTGTCCCAGCTTTGATGCACCTGTACTGACCTCACCTTGTGGATGGTAGCGGGGTGAACAGGCAGTGGCTCGGGTGGTTGTTGTCCTTGATGATCTTTTTGTTTTGGCCTTCCTGTGACATTGGGTGCTGTAGGTGTCCTGGAGGGCAGGTAGTTTGCCCCCGGTGATGCGTTGTGCAGACCTCACTACCCTCTGGAGAGCATTATGTTTGTGGACGGAGCAGTTGCCGTACCAGGCGGGCCCCTGGTATGAGACATGATATGTTACTATATTAATGGACAAAAAGGGTGAAAGGGAGCAGTGTAAAAAAAGAACAGCTTCCAGATACATATATATATATAGTATGTTGCTACATATAATCTGTGGGATAATCAAAATCAAATCAATTTTTTTTTTAAATGCGCCGAATACAACCTAACAATGAAATGCTTATGTACAGGCCCCAAAACAAAAATGCAGTTAAAATAAAATAGGAATTAGAATAAGAAATAAAATAAAAGGAACAAGTAATCCAACTGCTTTTAAATACAAGTAAAACTAAGTGCTTGCTCTTCAACCGATCACCCGTCCTTGGACACTGTGCTATCTAACCTCCAAACGAGCTTCAATGCCATACAACACTTCTTCCGTGGCCTCCAACTGCTCTTAAACTCTAGTAAAACCAAATGCATGCTTTTCAACCGTTCGCTGCCTGCACCCGCATGCCTGACTAGCATCACCACTCTGGACGGTTCTGACTTACAATATGTGGACAACTATAAATACCTAGTTGTCTGGTTAGACTGTAAACTCTCCTTCCAGACTCATATTAAACATCTCCAGTCCAAAATTAATCTAGAATTAGCTTCCTATTTCGCAACAAAGCATCCTTCCCTCATGCTGCCAAACATACCCTCGTAAAACTGACCATCCTACCGAACCTCGACTTTGGCGATGTCATTTACAAAATTGCCCCCAACACTCTACTCAGCAAACTGGATGTAGTCTATGACAGTGCCATCCGTTTTGTCACCAAAGCCCCATATACTACCCACCATTTCGACCTGTATGCTCTCGTTGGCTGGCCTTCACTACATATTCGTCGCCAAACCCACTGGCTCCAGGTCATCTGTAAGTCTTTGCTAGGTAAAGCCCTGCCTTATCTCAGCTCGCTGGTCACCATAGCAACACCCACAAGCACGTATATCTCACCTGTCAACCCCAAAGCCAACACTTCCTTTGGCTGCCTTTCCTTCCAGTTCTCTGCTGCCAATGACTTGAACGAATTGCAAAAATCACTGAAGCTAAAGTCTTATATCTCCCTCTCTAACTTTAAGCATCAGCTGTCAGAGCAGCTTACCGATCATTGCACCTGTACATAGCCCATCTGTAAATAGCCCATCCAACTACCTCATCCCCATATTATTACTTACCCTCTTTCTATTTTGCACCCCAGTATCTCTACTTGCACATCATCATCTGCACATCTATCACTCCAGTGTTGATTCTAAATTCTAATTATTTTTGCCTCTATGGCCTATTTATTGCCTTACCTCCCTAATCTTCTACATTTGCACACACAATATTTTTATATTGTGTTACTGACTGTACGTTTGTTTATCCCTATATACAGGAGGTACCAGTACAGAGTCAATGTGGAGACTATATACAGGGGGTACCGGTACAGAGTCAATGTGGAGGCTATATACAGGGGGTACCAGTACAGAGTCAATGTGGAGGCTATATACAGGGTGTTACGGTACAGAGTCAATGTGGAGGCTATATACAGGGTGTTACGGTACAGAGTCAATGTGGAGGCTATATACAGGGGTACCGGTACAGAGTCAATGTGCAGGCTATATACAGGGTGTTACGGTACAGAGTCAATGTGGAGGCTATATACAGGGGGTACCGGTACAGAGTCAATGTGGAGACTATATACAGGGTGTTACGGTACAGAGTCAATGTGGAACCTATATACAGGGTGTTACGGTACAGAGTCAATGTAGAGGCTATATACAGGGTGTTACGGTACAGAGTCAATGTGGAGGCTATATACAGGGTGTTACGGTACAGAGTCAATGTGGAACCTATATACAGGGTGTTACGGTACAGAGTCAATGTGGAGGCTATAAACAGGGTATTACGGTACAGAGTCAATGTGGAACCTATATACAGGGTGTTACGGTACAGAGTTTGATTTCATGTTCAGTGATGCAACCAGTCAGGATGCTCCTGATGGTGCAGCTGTAAAACCTTTTGAGGATCAAATGTTGTTGTCTGAGGCTATTGGGAACATATATCTGTCCACGTGATCGAAGCAATCTTGAAGCGTGGAATCCGATTGGTTAGTCCAGCATTGTATTGACCTGAGCCCGGGCGTTTCCTGTTTTAGTTTCTGTCTAAAGGCTGTGAAACAAAACATGGATTCATGGTCATGGTCAGTGTGTGTGTGTGTGTGTGGGGGGGATGGCTTTGTATGCATTGCGGAATTTTGAGTAGAAATGATCTTGAACCAGCTGTTGTTTACATATATACATAGTCCACCCCCTTGTCATACCAGATCCCGCTGTTCCATCCTGCCGATACAGCGTATAACCGGCCAGCTGTATGTTGATAATGTCATCGTTCAGCCACGACTCCGTGAAGCATAAGATGTTACAGTTTTTAATGTCCCGTTGGTAGTTTAATCTTCCTCGTAGGTCGTCGATTTTATTTTCCAATGATTGCACGTTAACTAGCAGAATGGAAGGCAGTGGGGGTTTATTCGATCGCCTATGAATTCTCAAAAGGCAGCCCGAACTCCGTCCTCATCTTCTCCGTCATCTCTTCACGCAAATGATGAGGATTTGGGCCTGTTCCCGGGAAAGCAGTATGTCATTCACGTTGGGTTAAAGTAAAAAAAAAGAAGCTTCTGCCAGTTCGAGGTGAGTTCTGATGTCCAGAAGTTATTTTTGGTCATAAGAGACGGTAGCAACAACATTATGTACACAATAAGTTACAAAATAAATTACAAACAACGCAAATAAACAAATAAAAAAACACATTCGGTTAGGGAGCATGTAAAACGTCATCTTCTCCTGCGATACACAATAGCAGTGCTGAGTAATCATCTCCACACTCCACACTAGCCGGTGTCCTGGCTAAATTCCCATCTGGCCCTCAAACCATCACGGTCACCTAATAATCCCCAGTTTACAATTGGCTCATTCATCCCCCCTCCTCTCTCCTGTAACTATTCCCCAGGTCGTTGCTGTAAATGAGAACCTCGACTTTGACTTTGTCATTTAGTCAGTCAACTTACCTGGTAAAATAACTAAAATATACACTGGAAATACACCATCTCCCTGACGATGTCTCCCTGACGATGTCTCCCTGACGATGTCTCCCTGACGATGTCCACCTGACGATGTCTCCCTGACGATGTCCACCTGACGATGTCCACCTGACGATGTCTCCCTGATGATGTCTCCTTGACGATGTCTCCCTGACAATGTTGGCGACGATGATAGTTCATTATCTGTAGCTGTAGAGATGAAGAGGGAGACAGAGAGAGAGATGGAGATTGGAGAGAAATTTTGATTTGATAATGTGTCCAGAAACCCAATGATCACACACACACACACACACAAACACACACACACACACACACAAACACACACACACACACACACACACACACACACACACACACACACACACACACACACACACACACACACACACACACACACACACACACACACACACACACACATCCGTCAATAACCTGATCCATTATTTAGAAATATTTGTATTATTTATCTACAGATTCAATCCGCTAATTGATTCAGAACACAACCTCCACCTCAACAAGCTTCCGGAGAGGAGGAGAGAGGAAGAGGAGACAGAGAGGGAGGAAGAGGAGGAGAGAGGGAGGAAGAGGAGACAGAGAGGGAGGAAGAGGAGAGAGAGGGAGGAAGAGGAGGAGAGAGCGAGGAAGAGGAGACAGATAGAGAGGAAGAGGAGCGAGGGGAGAGGAGGAGAAGAGGAGAGAGGGGTGACTATGGTGACTATGGTTGGGGGAGGCGTGTGTGTGTGTGTGTGTGTGTGTGTGTGTGTGTGTGTGTGTGTGTGTGTGTGTGTGTGTTGTCGGGCCATTATACTCGTGTAATTCTGAGGGGTTGTCCTGGTCTACTTCAGTCACCAACAACAGGAGAGGAGATGAGAGGAGAGGAGAGGAGGAGAGGGACACTCACCTTCATTTCTCTTTCATTTAAGTTATGTACCTCAGATAACACCTCTATTTCTCCTACAGACAAACACAACCCCTCTCTCCAGTTAGTCTCTTCTAAACCAAGTCCTCACAATGCAGGTTTATGGAAATGACATACATGCATTGGTACCATTAACAGACAACAGCAACAACCAACATTTTTCCTCCTGAAAGATCCAAACCTGCAGCGATAGGACTGCGTAGCTCCAGTGTATTGTCAGGTATACTGTGTGTATCTGTGAACACCCGTTATCTATTTCCTGTATATTTCATCTCTCTGTCTTTTTTTTCAGCATCACTTTATAGTCATTCTTATCAGGCCTGTTGTGGCAAGAATTAGCGCTCCGAGGCCTCATTTGGGCTGTCGCTAACGCTGGTATCCAACACTGATTGAGAGAGAGCTTTTAAATTAGCCTGTTTTTTTTGTTTTTTTTTGTTTGTCATGCCGGGTGAGTTAGGCGCTAAACACACAGATAAGTACACACACACACACACACACACACACACACACACACACACACACACACACACACACACACACACACACACACACACACACACACACACACACACACACACACACACACACACACACAAATCCTGACCAGGTTTTTACACACACTTGGGTCTGTGTTTGTGTGAAAACAGTTTGAACTAATCTGTTTTTTTTATTTTAACAACAAGAGGAAGTTTGATTTGGAGTTACAATACAAACACATCTGATTACAGAGATAAATGACTGTCTCTCTAATTAACACACACACAAACACCCGGTGAAGCTGTCACGTCGATATTACAACAACAAAGACGTCACTACAACAAAACACTGTTTTGTTTTTTTCACCTCGTTGTCATATCACAATAGAGCATCAGAGTTTTACCATGATGCATCTGTTTCTGAAACTAAAGAAAAGCAATAACCAATGTGCCTGGGGCGCCCAGCGGCAGCTTTTCACCTTGTGAGGGTTATGCTGATGTCAGCTTTGGTGTGTGTGTGTGTGTGTGTGTGTGTGTGTGTGTGTGTGTGTGTGTGTGTGTGTGTGTGTGTGTGTGTGTGTGTGTGTGTGTGTGTGTGTGTGTGCGTGTGCGTGTGTGTGTCTCAGACTGCTCTCTCTTCCATCTGAAACAAGTTGAAATAAACAGCTTGATGATGACAACCATCCACGGGTTGGATGGTCCCAATGTCACACGCTTCAGTTCCGCATTCCATCATTGTTCCTACATCCCCCCTCCCCCTGGAGCAGTGGGCCCTGGTCGAACAGTGGGCCCTGGTCGAACAGTGGGCCCTGGTCGAACAGTGGGCCCTGGTCGAGCAGTGGGCCCTGGTCGAACAGTGGGCCCTGGTCGAGCAGTGGGCCCTGGTCGAACAGTGGGCCCTGGTCGAGCAGTGGGCCCTGTCGAACAGTGGGCCCTGGTCGAGCAGTGGGCCCTGTTGAGCAGTAGGCCCTGTCGAGCAGTGGGCCCTGTCGAGCAGTGGGCCCTGTCGAGCAGTGGGCCCTGATCGAACAGTGGGCCCTGGTCGAACAGTGGGCCCTGGTCGAACAGTGGGCCCTGTCGAACAGTGGGCCCTGATCGAACAGTGGGCCCTGGTCGAACAGTGGGCCCTGTCGAACAGTGGGCCCTGGTCGAGCAGTGGGCCCTGTCGAGCAGTGGGCCCTGTCGAGCAGTGGGCCCTGTCGAGCAGTGGGCCCTGATCGAACAGTGGGCCCTGATCGAACAGTGGGCCCTGTCGAGCAGTGGGCCCTGGTCGAACAGTGGGCCCTGGTTGAAAGCAGTGCTATAGGAGAACAGTGGGCCCTGGTGGGCCCTGTCCACAGTGGGCCCTGGTCGGCGCAGTGGGCCCTGGTCGAGCAGTGGGCCCTGGTCGAACAGTGGGCCCTGGTTGAAAGCAGTGCTATAGGAGAACAGTGGGCCCTGGTCGAACAGTGGGCCCTGGTTGAAAGCAGTGCTATAGGAGAACAGTGGGCCCTGGTCGAACAGTGGGCCCTGGTCGAACAGTGGGCCCTGTCGAGCAGTGGGCCCTGGTCGAACAGTGGGCCCTGGTTGAAAGCAGTGCTCTAGGAGAACAATGGGCCCTGGTCAAAAGCAGTGCACTAACTAGGAAATAGTGTGACATTTGGGACAAACATTCTGTTTCTCTCTGCCTCAAACACAAGAGGTTATGATGTTATTTAAACCTGTCAAACAGAATGATGTCTTGACGGGGCCTGTAGTTAAACCTGTCAAACAGAATGATGTCTTGATGGGGCCTGTAGTTAAACCTGTCAAACAGAATGATGTCTTGACGGGGCCTGTAGTTAAACCTGTCAAACAGAATGATGTCTTGATGGGGCCTGTAGTTAAACCTGTCAAACAGAATGATGTCTTGATGGGGCCTGTAGTTAAACCTGTCAAACAGAATGATGTCTTGATGGGGCCTGTAGTTAAACCTGTCAAACAGAATGATGTCTTGATGGGGCCTGTAGTTAAACCTGTCAACCAGAATGATGTCTTGATGGGGCCTGTAGTTAAACCTGTCAAACAGAATGATGTCTTGATGGGGCCTGTAGTTAAACCTGTCAACCAGAATGATGTCTTGATGGGGCCTGTAGTTAAACCTGTCAAACAGAATGATGTCTTGATGGGGCCTGTAGTTAAACCTGTCAAACAGAATGATGTCTTGATGGGGCCTGTAGTTAAACCTGTCAAACAGAATGATGTCTTGATGGGGCCTGTAGTTAAACCTGTCAAACAGAATGATGTCTTGATGGGGCCTTAATCAGTTAAACCTGTCAAACAGAATGATGTCTTGATGGGGCCTGTAGTTAAACCTGTCAAACAGAATGATGTCTTGATGGGGCCTGTAGTTAAACCTGTCAAACAGAATGATGTCTTGATGGGGCCTGTAGTTAAACCTGTCAAACAGAATGATGTCTTGATGGGGCCTGTAGTTAAAGTAATGATGGACTGTCGTGTCTCTTTTCTTCTTTAAGCTGTTCTTGCCATAATATGGACTTGGTCTTTTACCAGTTAGGACTATCTTCTGTATACCACCCCTACCTTGTCACAACACAACTGATTGGCACAAACTCATTAAGAAGGAAACTTTTAACAAAGCACATTTGTCAATTGAAATGCATTCCGGGTGACTACCTCACGATGCTGGTTGAGAGAATGCCAAGAGTGTGTAAAGCTGTCATCAAGGCAAAGGGTGCCTACTTTGATAAATCTGTCCTTAATCAGTATAAATGAGGAAATGTTTCTGACTTGTTGATCAAAATCAAAGCTGTAATGCATCCTGATGTCTTTGCTTGCTGGTTTCAGTAGGGCCCCCAGAGACAACTGCAGGTCTTGACTGGTGGTCTAGCAGTCAGCAACCATCTTCTGGTGGACAGACCGCTGACTCTGAACAAGCAGGAGATGCTGCTCTTGCTTCTTCAGCTTGGCTGACTTAACAGCTTCTGGCAGATTTGAAGATCTGATAGTTGTTCCTCTGACACTGCCAGCTCAGACAGCAGATACCTCTGGAAAATACATAAATAATGTGAGATCAATAAAAGTAGTGCCAATCATGTTGGAGGTCAATTAGATAATTAAAATGTGTTGTTGATGCTTTACATACCAAGTGTTGTCATTGATTCCGTGTAGAGACGCCACACTGCTGCTTTTGTCACACGGGACGGCAGCAGCTTTCCACAAAAATGTTTATGTCCTGGGTGGTGTCCTGGTAACACTATTGCATTATCTGCTGCATAGTTGTTGATAAAGTTCACCACTCGCTGCTCGTCCTCATGCTTCAGTTGTAACCTGTGTTTGGGCAGCTCTCTTTCTGATGGGAGACATTAGACCATTCTCCTTGTATGAGGAGAGTCAGGTGTGTTCTACAGGTCTTTCTGATGGGAGACATTAGACCATTCTCCTTGTATGAGGAGAGTCAGGTGTGTTCTACAGGTCTTTCTGATGGGAGACATTAGACCATTCTCCTTGTATGAGGAGAGACAGGTGTGTTCTACAGGTCTTTCTGATGGGAGACATTAGACCATTCTCCTTGTATGACTGGTGAGGAGAGACAGGTGTGTTCTACAGGTCTTTCTGATGGGAGACATTAGACCATTCTCCTTGTATGAGGAGAGTCAGGTGTGTTCTACAGGTCTTTCTGATGGGAGACATTAGACCATTCTCCTTGTATGACTGGTGGAGGAGAGACAGGTGTGTTCTACAGACAGGTCTTTCTGATGGGAGACATTAGACCATTCTCCTTGTATGACTGGTGGAGGAGAGTCAGGTGTGTTCTACAGGTCTTTCTGATGGGAGGCATTAGACCATTCTCCTTGTATGAGGAGAGTCAGGTGTGTTCTACAGGTCTCTTTGATGGGAGGCATTAGACCATTCTCCTTGTATGACTGGTGAGGAGAGTCAGGTGTGTTCTACAGGTCTTTCTGATGGGAGGCATTAGACCATTCTCCTTGTATGACTGGTGGAGGAGAGACAGGTGTGTTCTACAGACAGGTCTTTCTGATGGGAGACATTAGACCATTCTCCTTGTATGACTGGTGGAGGAGAGTCAGGTGTGTTCTACAGGTCTTTCTGATGGGAGACATTAGACCATTCTCCTTGTATGAGGAGAGTCAGGTGTGTTCTACAGGTCTTTCTGATGGGAGACATTAGACCATTCTCCTTGTATGACTGGTGAGGAGAGTCAGGTGTGTTCTACAGGTCTTTCTGATGGGAGGCATTAGACCATTCTCCTTGTATGACTGGTGGAGGAGAGTCAGGTGTGTTCTACAGGTCTTTCTGATGGGAGACATTAGACCATTCTCCTTGTATGAGGAGAGTCAGGTGTGTTCTACCGGTCTTTCTAATGGGAGACATTAGACCATTCTCCTTGTATGACTGGTGAGGAGAGTCAGGTGTGTTCTACTGATGCTGAAAGACAAACTCCAGACACTAATATTTTGTCATTATTATATAGTAGATAGCTGTAATCACCGTCAGACACACCTGGCTAACTTCATGGGTCATGTTATCATCTGGTGAAGCGGAGTCGTTTGTTTAGACATTTAGCTAGCTAGCTAAACAAAGAACCATAATCCCAATCCATAGACTACTAGCAATAGAAACCAATAGTCATAGCTCGCTAAAGTTAACAAAACAGGTTCAATGTTAGCAAGTTAGCGAGATAACGTTAGGCTAGAACTAGCAATGCGAAATAGCATTCATGTCATAGGTAAACAAATAGGTTCAATGTAGCTAGCTAACAAAACAGGTTCAATGTCAGCTAGTTAGCTAGATAACGTTAGGCTAGAACTAGCAATGCAAAATAGCATTCATGTCATAGCTAACCAAATAGGTTCAATGTAGCTAGCTAACAAAACAGGTTCAATGTCAGCTAGTTAGCTAGATAACGTTAGGCTAGAACTAGCAATGCGAAATAGCATTCATGTCATAGCTAACCAAATAGGTTCAATGTTAGCTAGTTAGCTAGCAAAAATGAGGCTATAACTAGATTTGCAAATGGCTTTCTGAGATAGTATTACTACACAGATCATACACGTCATGTTAGCTCGCTAGCCAGCCACCTAACGTTAGCTAGCCAGCTAACAGCAAGCTTTAACTAGCAATGAAAACAACTTTCTGACAAAATTAGAAACGCATAGTATCTGAAACTGTAGCTAGACTGTTACCCATATATGTGGATGAAAGCTTCACGGCAGAATGCAACCCTTGTCATTAAGTAAGACGTCCTGTGTCGTTTCCGTTTTGTTTGGCTCGTGTGCAATGCCATAAGAAGCATCAGATCTTTCTCTCTCTCTGTCATAGAGGCCATGGTTGCCCTTAGTTTGAAGATGTAATTCGGAGGCGTGTTTAAAACAACAGCTTTCTGTGTTCTCTATCCGACTCCCTCTGCATTTGCGATCAAACGGCAGAATTCTATAATTCTATTATGTCCTTATCTGCTTTATTCCACTGTTTTCAAAACTCAAATCAAATTGTATTTGTCACATACACATGGTTAGCAGATGTTAAGTGTATCG
The DNA here is from genome assembly GCF_036934945.1 of Oncorhynchus masou masou. Lineage (NCBI taxonomy): Eukaryota > Metazoa > Chordata > Actinopteri > Salmoniformes > Salmonidae > Oncorhynchus > Oncorhynchus masou. The sequence goes on along the minus strand of NC_088230.1, from coordinate 41,200,260 downwards.
AAATGCTTGTGCTTCTAGTTACGACAATGCAGTAATAACCAACGAGTAATCTAACCTAACAATTTCACAACAACTACCTTACACACAAAAGTGTAAAGGGATGAAGAATATGTACATAAAGATATATGAATGAGTGATGGTACAAGACGGTATAGGCAAGATGCAGTAGATAGTATTGAGTACAGTATATCCATATGAGATGAGTAATGTAGGGTATATTAACAGTGAGTGCTTTTGTTGACAAGCCGAATCTCTTCAGCCTCCTGATGTTGAAGAGGCGCTGCTGCGCCTTCTTCACCACGCTGTCTATGTGGGTGTGCCAATTCAGTTTGTCCGTGATGTGTACGCCGAGGAACTAAAAACTTACCATGAGAGGTGACTGTATAGTTCCCTTAAGGAAAAGCACCTTTAGTAAATCTGCATTCTCTGTGAGAGCTTCCCATGTCTGGAATACACTGCCATCAGACACACATAATTGCACCACATATCACACTTTCACAAAATGCTTGAAGACATGGCTAAAGGTCAATCAGATTTGTGAACATGGTCCCTAGCTGTGTGTTGCCGCTTTCCATGTTGTCTGTTGTCTGTAGCTTGTGAGGTGTGGAAACACTTTGCTGCTTTTATGAATTTTGTCTTGATGCTTTTATGAATTTTGTCTTGCTGCTTTTTGTTCTATGTTGCTCTGTATGTATGCTACGTCTTGCTTGTCCTATGTTGCTCTGTCTGTATACTATGTCTTGCTTGTCCTATGTTGCTGTGTCTTGCTTGTTCTATGTTGCTATTGTCTATATTGTAATTGTTTTTAATAACCTGCCCAGGGACTGCGGTTGAAAATTAGCCGGCTGGCTAAAACCGGCACTTTTACTGAAACGTTGATTAATGTGCACTGTCCTGTAAAAATAAAAATAAACTCAAACTCAAACCACCCTCTCCACTACTGTCCTGTCGATATGGATAGGGGGGTGCTCCCTCTGCTGTTTCCTGAAGTCCATGATCATCTCCTTTGTTTTGTTGACGTAGAGTGTGAGGTTATTTTCCTGAAACCACACTCCGAGGGCCCTCACCCCCTCCCTGTAGGCCGTCTCGTTGTTGTTGGTAATCAAGCCTACCACTGTAGTGTCGTCTGCAAACTTGATGATTGAGTTGGAGAAGTGCATGGCCACGCAGTCGTGGGTGAACAAGGAGTACAGGAGAGGGCTCAGAACGCACCCTTGTGGGACCCCAGTGTTGAGGATCAGCGGGCTGGAGATGTTGTTACCTACCCTCAGCACCTTGGGGCGGCCCGTCAGGAAGTCCAGTACCCAGTTGCACAGGGCGTGTTCAAGACCCAGGGTCTCAAGCTTGATGACGAGTTTGGAGGGTACTATGGTGTTGAACTCTAAGCTGTAGTTGATGAACAGCATTCTCACATAGGTCTTCCTCTTGTCCAGATGGGTTAGGGCATTGTGCAGTGTGGTTGCGATTGCGTCGTCTGTGGATCTATTGGGGCGGTAAGCAAATTGGAGTGGGTCAAGTGTGTCAGGTAGGGTGGAGGTGATATGGTCCTTGACTAGTCTCTCAATGCACTTCATGATGACGGAAGTGAGTGCACGGGGTGGTAGTCATTTAGCTCAGTTACCTTAGCTTTCTTGGGAACAGGAACAATGGTGGCCCTCTTGAAGCATGTGGGAACAGCAGACTGGGATAAGGATTGATTGAAAATGTCCGTAAACACACCAGCCAGCTGGTCTGCGCATGCTCTGAGGGCGCGGCTGGGGATGCCGTCTGGGCCTGCAGCCTTGCGAGGGTTGACACATTTAAATGTTTTACTCACGTCGGCTGCAGTGAAGGAGAGTCCACAGGCTTTGGTAGCGGGCCGTGTAAGTGGCACTGTATTGTCCTCAAAGCGAGCAAAAAAGTTAGTTAGTCTGCCTGGGAGAAAGACATCCTGTTCCGTGACTGGGCTGGTTTTCTTTTTGTAATCCGTGAATGACTGTAGACCCTGTCACATACCTTGTGTCTGAGCTGTTGAATTGCGACTCTACTTTGTCTCTATACTGACGCTTAGCTTGTTTGATTGCCTTGCAGAGGGAAGAGCTACACTGTTTGTATTCGGTCATGTTTTCAGTCACCTTGCACAGGTTAAAAGCAATGGTTCGCACTTTCAGTTTTGCATGAATGCTGCCGTCAATCCAGGGTTTCTTGTTGGGGAATGTTTTAATAGTTGCTGTGGGTACGACATTGCACTTGCTAATGAACTCATTCACCGAATCAGCGTATTTGTCAATGTTGTTGTTTGCCGCATTGTGGAACATATCCCAATCCATGTGATTGAAGCAATCTTGAACCTTGGAATCAGATTGGCCGGACCAGCGTTGAACAGACCTGAGAGCAGGAGCTTTCTGTTTTAGTTTCTGTCTGTAGGCTGGAAGCGACAAAATGGAGTCGTGGTCAGCTTTTCCAAAAGGAGGGCGTGGGAGGGCGTTATATGCATCACGGAAGTTAGAATAACAATGATCCAGAGTTTTACCAGCCCTGGTTGCGCAATCGATATGCTGATACAATTTAGGGAGTCTTGTTTTCATCGATGTGTCTGCTTGGGGGGGAATATATGCGGCTGTGATTATAATCGAAGGGAATTCTCTTGGTAGATAATGCGGTCGACATTTGATTGTGAGGAATTCTAAGTCAGGTGAACAGAAGGACTTGAGTTCCTGTGTGTTGTTATGATCACACCACGTCTCGTCAATCATAAGGAAATCACAAGGGAAAAACACAGGATCCGCTTCGGGAAAGTTCCTGGTCTGATGATGGTGAGTTGACTCTGCTCTCATATCCAGTAGTTCCTCCCGACTGTCTGTAAGATGACCTGGTCGTACTGATGGTGAGTTGACTCTGCTCTTATATCTAGTAGTTCCTCCCGACTGTCTGTAAGATGACCTGGTCGTACTGATGGTGAGTTGACTCTGCTCTTATATCCAGTAGTTCCTCCCGACTGTCTGTAAGATGACCTGGTCGTACTGATGGTGAGTTGACTCTGCTCTCATATCCAGTAGTTCCTCCCGACTGTCTGTAAGATGACCTGGTCGTACTGATGGTGAGTTGACTCTGCTCTTATATCCAGTAGTTCCTCCCGACTGTCTGTAAGATGACCTGGTCGTACTGATGGTGAGTTGACTCTGCTCTTATATCCAGTAGTTCCTCCCGACTGTCTGTAAGATGACCTGGTCGTACTGATGGTGAGTTGACTCTGCTCTCATATCCAGTAGATCCTCCCGACTGTCTGTAAGATGACCTGGTCGTACTGATGGTGAGTTGACTCTGCTCTTATATCCAGTAGTTCCTCCCGACTGTCTGTAAGATGACCTGGTCGTACTGATGGTGAGTTGACTCTGCTCTTATATCCAGTAGTTCCTCCCGACTGTCTGTAAGATGACCTGGTCGTACTGATGGTGAGTTGACTCTGCTCTTATATCCAGTAGATCCTCCCGACTGTCTGTAAGATGACCTGGTCGTACTGATGGTGAGTTGACTCTGCTCTTATATCCAGTAGTTCCTCCCGACTGTCTGTAAGATGACCTGGTCGTACTGATGGTGAGTTGACTCTGCTCTTATATCCAGTAGTTCCTCCCGACTGTCTGTAAGATGACCTGGTCGTACTGATGGTGAGTTGACTCTGCTCTTATATCCAGTAGATCCTCCCGACTGTCTGTAAGATGACCTGGTCGTACTGATGGTGAGTTGACTCTGCTCTTATATCCAGTAGTTCCTCCCGACTGTCTGTAAGATGACCTGGTCGTACTGATGGTGAGTTGACTCTGCTCTTATATCCAGTAGTTCCTCCCGACTGTCTGTAATGATACCTAAGATGACCTGGGGTACCAATGTAATAAATAACACGTAAAAAAAAAATACTGCATAGGAAGCGCCGCAAGAAACTGTTCCGTGAAGTTGAACACCGAATCACTGTCATCAGAAGACTTCCTCATCACTGCCATCAGTAGACTTCCTCATCACTGCCATCAGTAGACTTCCTCATCAGAAGACTTCCTCATCACTGTCATCAGTAGACTTCCTCATCACTGTCATCAGTAGACTTCCTCATCACTGTCATCAGAAGACTTCCTCATCACTGTCATCAGAAGACTTCCTCATCACTGTCATCAGTAGACTTCCTCATCAGAAGACTTCCTCATCACTGTCATCAGAAGACTTCCTCATCACTGTCATCAGAAGACTTCCTCATCACAAGACTTCCTCATCACAAGACTTCCTCATCACTGTCATCAGAAGACTTCCTCATCACTGTCATCAGAAGACTTCCTCATCACTGTCATCAGAAGACTTCCTCATCACTGTCATCAGAAGACTTCCTCATCACTGTCATCAGTAGACTTCCTCATCAGAAGACTTCCTCATCACTGTCATCAGAAGACTTCCTCATCACTGTCATCAGAAGACTTCCTCATCACTGTCATCAGAAGACTTCCTCATCACTGTCATCAGAAGACTTCCTCATCACTGTCATCAGAAGACTTCCTCATCACTGTCATCAGTAGACTTCCTCATCAGAAGACTTCCTCATCACTGTCATCAGAAGACTTCCTCATCACTGTCATCAGTAGACTTCCTCATCACTGTCATCAGAAGACTTCCTCATCACTGTCATCAGTAGACTTCCTCATCACTGTCATCAGAAGACTTCCTCATCAGAAGACTTCCTCATCACTGTCATCAGTAGACTTCCTCATCAGAAGACTTCCTCATCACTGTCATCAGAAGACTTCCTCATCACTGTCATCAGAAGACTTGACAAGATCTTCTTCAATGAAAATGTTTCTACCTAAAACCAGGGATTTCATTATCGTCTGATTCATTTTCGGTCTGCATGGCACGATCGTCCTCCTGAAAGCAGTCCATCACAACTTTTCCCACTGACCTTTGTCGATTGCGCCTGATAAATTCAGGGCAGCTGTTATTGAGATCAGTAGCAACATAATTGCAGTTCTAATGTTATATATTTCAAAAAATCAGCAGTAGAAACGATTATCTATGTTTTAAAATACAATTTCAAATTTTTCTACATAAGACCGAATCAAGGTCACATTTTATAGACAGAACTCATCTCTCGGCATTTCCAGCCCATTCATTATCTCAGGTGATCATGGCTAGTGGGAAGGATCCTATATTTTTCGGTGAATAAACCAACTAAGCTAGTAGTATAAGAGCAAAGAACATCGATGGCCCTGACTTATACCCGATTGAAAATCTCAGGAGAAAATAGCTGTGCAGCAACGCTCCCCATCCAACCTGACAAGAGGATCTGCAGAGAAGAATGGGAGAAACTCCCCAAATACAGGTGTGCCAAGTTTGTAGCGTCAGACCCAAGAAGACTGGAGGCTGAAATCACTGCAAAAGGTGCATCAACAAAGTACTGATTAAAGGGTCTGAATGCTTATGTAAATGTATTCTTTCAGTTTTTATTTTTTAATATGTTTGCAAAAATGTCTAAACCTGTTATTTGCTTTCTGGTTATGGGGTATTGTGTGATGATTGATGAGGGGAAAAAAACGATTTAATCAATTTTAGAAAAATGCTATAACATAAAAAAATGTGGAAAAAGTCAAGGGGTCTGAAAACTTTCTGAATGTATTTAAACCTCAAACTGTCCAATATATATAATCTCCAGTACTGTATAATATATATAAGCCCCAGTACTGTATAATATATATAAGCCCCAGTACTGTATAATATATATAAGCCCCAGTACTGTCTAATATATATAAGCCCCAGTACTGTCTAATATATATAAGCCCCAGTACTGTATAATATATATAAGCCCCAGTACTGTATAATATATATAAGCCCCAGTACTGTATAATATATATAAGCCCCAGTACTGTATAATATATATAAGCCCCAGTACTGTCTAATATATATAAGCCCCAGTACTGTATAATATATATTTATATAAATATATATATATACACGGCTCAATAAAATAAAGGGAACACTAAAATAACACGTCCTCGATCTGAATTAATGAAATATTCTTATTAAATACTTTTTTCTTTACATAGTTGAATGTGCTGACAACAAAATCACACAAAAATGATCAATTGAAATCAAATTTATCAACCCATGGAGGTCTGGATTTGGAGTCACACTCCAAATAAAAGTGGAAAACCACACTGCAGGCTGATCCAACTTTGATGTAATGTCCTTAAAAGAAGTCAAAATGAGTCTCAGTAGTGTGTGTGGCCTCCACGTGCCTGTATGACCTCCCTACAACGCCTGGGCATGCTCCTGATGAGGTGGCGGATGGTCTCCTGAGGGATCTCCTCCCAGACCTGGACTAAAGCATCCAACAACTCCTGGACAGTCTGTGGTGCAACGTGGCGTTGGTGGATGGAGCGAGACATGATGTCCCAGATATGCTCAATTAGATTCAGGTCTGGGGAACGGGCGGGCCAGTCCATAGCACAATGCCTTCCTCTTGCAGGAACTGCTGACACACTCCAGCCACATGAGGTCTAGCATTGTCTTGCATTAGGAGGAACCCAGGGCCAACCGCACCAATGTATGGTCTCACAGGGGGTCTGAGGATCTCATCTCGGTACCTAATGGCAGTCAGGCTACCTCTGGCGAGCACATGGAGGGCTGTGCGGCCCCCCAAAGAAATGCCACCCCACACCATGACTGACCCACCTCCAAACCGGTCATGCTGGAGGATGTTGCAGGCAGCAGAACGTTCTCCACGGCGTCTCCAGACTGTCACGTCTGTCACATGTGCTCAGTGTGAACCTGCTTTCATCTGTGAAGAGCACAGGGCGCCAGTGGCGAATTTGCCAATCTTGGTGTTCTCTGGCAAATGCCAAACGTCCTGCACGGTGTTGGGCTGTAAGCAAAACCCCCACCTGTGGACATCGGGCCCTCATACCACCCTCATGGAGTCTGTTTCTGACCGTTTGAGCAGACACATGCACATTTGTGGCCTGCTGGAGGTCATTTTGCAGGCCTCCGGCAGTGCTCTTCCTGCTCCTCCTTGCACAAAGGAGGAGGTAGCGGTCCTGCTGCTGGGTTGTTGCCCTCCTACGGCCTCCTCCACGTCTCCTGTTGTACTGGCCTGTCTCCTGGTAGCCCCTCCATGCTCTGGACACTACGCTGACATATACAGCAAACCTTCTTGCCACAGCTCGAATTGATGTGCCATCCTGGATGAGCTGTACTACCTGAGCCACTTGTGTGGGTTGTAGACTCCGTCTCCTGCTACCACTAGAGTGAAAGCACCGCCAGCATTTAAAAGTGACCAAAACATCAGCCAGGAAGCATAGGAACTGAGAAGTGGTCTGTGGTCCCCACCTGCAGAACCACTCCTTTATTGGAGGTGTCTTGCTAAATGCCTATAATTTCCACCTGTTGTCTATTCCATTTGCACAACAGCATGTGAAATTTATGGTCAATCAGTGTTGCTTCCTAAGTGGACAGTTTGATTTCACAGACTTGGAGTTACAGACTTGGATATATACATATACGTATATATAAACCCTAGTACTGTCTAATATATACAGTGGGGAGAACAAGTATTTGATACCGATTTTGCAGGTTTTCCTACTTAAAAATGACAGAACTCTACATGCTTTGTATCACAGGTACACTTCAACTGTGAGAGACGGAATCTAAAACAAAAATCCAGAAAATCACATTGTATGATTTTTAAGTAATTCATTTGCATTTTATTGCATGACATAAGTATTTGATCACCTACCAACCAGTAACAATTCTGTCTCTCACAGACCTGTTAGTTTTTCTTTAAGAAGCCTTCCTGTTCTCCACTCATTACCTGTATTAACTGCACCTGTTTGAACTCATTACCTGTATAAAAGACACCTGTCCACACACTCAAACAGACTCCAACCTTTCCACAATGGCCAAGACCAGAGAGCTGTGTAAGGACATCAGGGGTAAAATTGTAGACCAGCACAAGTCTGGGATGGGCACCAGGACAATAGGCAAGCAGCTTGGTGAGAAGGCAACAACTGTTGGCGCAATTATTAGAAAATGAAAGAAGTTCAAGATGACGGTCAATCACCCTCGGTCTGGGGCTCCATGCAAGATCTCACCTCGTGGGCCATCAATGATCATGAGGAAGGTGAGGGATCAGCCCAGAACTACACGGCAGGACTCTTGACCCAAACTGCTACAGACCTATATCTATCCTACCCTGCCTTTCTAAGGTCTTCGAAAGCCAAGTCAACAAACAGATTACCGACCATTTCAAATCCCACCATATCTTCTCTGCTATATAAATGCTTTTAGAGATTCACCTCCACTCTATCCATCCACTATCTATCCATCCTCTATCTATCCATCCTCTATCCTCTATCCATCCTCTATCTATCCATCCACTATCTATCCATCCTCTATCTATCCATCCTCTATCTATCCATCCACTATCTATCCATCCACTATCCATCCTCCATCTATCCATCCACTATCTATCCATCCTCTATCTATCCATCCTCTATCTATCCATCCACTATCTATCCATTCTCTATCTATCCATCCTCTATCTATCCATCCACTATCTATCCATCCTCTATCCATCCTCTATCTATCCATTCTCTATCTATCCATCCTCTATCTATCCATCCTCTATCTATCCATCCTCTATCTATCCATCCTCTATCTATCCATCCACTATCTATCCATCCTCTATCTATCCATTCTCTATCTATCCATCCTCTATCTATCCATCCACTATCTATCCATCCTCTATCCATCCTCCATCCTCTATCTATCCATTCTCTATCTATCCATCCTCTATCTATCCATCCACTATCCTCTATCTATCCATCCACTATCCTCTATCTATCCATCCACTATCTATCCATCCTCTATCTATCCATCCACTATCCTCTATCTATCCATCCACTATCCTCTATCTATCCATCCTCCATCCTCTATCTATCCATCCACTATCTATACATCCTCTATCTATCCATCCACTATCCTCTATCTATCCATCCTCTATCTATCCATCCACTATCCTCTATCTATCCATCCACTATCCTCTATCTATCCATCCTCTATCTATCCATCCTCTATCCTCTATCTATCCATCCACTATCCTCTATCTATCCATCCACTATCTATCCATCCTCTATCTATCCATCCTCCATCCTCTATCTATACATCCACTATCCTCTATCTATCCATCAACTATCTATCCATCCTCTATCTATCCATCCTCCATCCTCTATCTATACATCCACTATCCTCTATCTATCCATCCTCTATCTATCCATCCACTATCCTCTATCTATCCATCCTCTATCCTCTATCTATCCATCCACTATCCTCTATCTATCCATCCACTATCTATCCATCCTCTATCTATCCATCCTCTATCTATACATCCACTATCCTCTATCTATCCATCCTCTATCTATCCATCCACTATCTATCCATCCACTATCCTCTATCTATCCATTCTCCATCTATCCATCCTCTATCTATCCATCCTCCATCCTCTATCTATCCATCCACTATCCTCTATCTATCCATCCTCTATCCTCTATCTATCCATCCTCTATCTATCCATCCACTATCCTCTATCTATCCATCCTCCATCCTCTATCTATCCATCCACTATCTATCCATCCTCTATCTATCCATCCACTATCCTCTATCTATCCATCCACTATCCTCTATCTATCCATCCTCTATCTATCCATCCACTATCCTCTATCTATCCATCCACTATCTATCCATCCTCCATCCTCTATCTATACATCCACTATCCTCTATCTATCCATTCTCCATCTATCCATCCTCTATCTATCCATCCACTATCCTCTATCTATCCATTCTCCATCTATCCATCCACTATCTATCCATCCACTATCCTCTATCTATCCATTCTCCATCTATCCATCCTCTATCTATCCATCCACTATCTATCCATCCACTATCCTCCATCTATCCATCCACTATCCTCTATCTATCCATCCACTATCTATCCATCCACTATCTATCCATCCTCCATCTATCCATCCACTATCCTCTATCTATCCATCCACTATCTAGCCATCCACTATCTATCCATCCTCTATCTATCTATCTATCTATCTATCTATCTATCTATCTATCTATCTATCTATCTATCTATCTATCCATCCTCTCTATCCTCTCTCTATCAATCCTCTATCCTATATTTATCCATCCTCTATCCTCTCTCTATCCTCTCGCCTTTCATCAATCCTCCATCCAACCTATATCCATCCATCCTTCTCCCTTTATCCATCTCTCACCATCTGCCTTTTGCCCTTTCTCTCCCTTTTCATCTCTCCCCCTCTCTCTTTTTTCCTCTACTTCTCTCTCGCTCTCTACCCATCCTCTTCTTCTCTCTCCCCATGTGTCTTCCTCTTCTCTCTCCCCATGTGTCTTCCTCTTCTCTCTCCCCATGTGTCTCTCTTCTCTCTCCCCATGTGTCTTCCTCTTCTCTCTCCCCATGTGTCTTTCTCTTCTCTCTCCCCATCTTTCTCTCTCCCCATGTCTTCCTCTTCTCTCTCCCCATCTTTCTCTCTCCCCATGTGTCTCTCTTCTCTCTCCCCATCTTTCTCTCTCCCCGTGTCTTCCTCTTCTCTCTCCCCATCTTTCTCTCTCCCCATGTGTCTTCCTCTTCTCTCTCCCCATCTTTCTCTCTCCCCATCTTTCTCTCTCCCCATGTGTCTTCCTCTTCTCCCTCCCCGTCTTTCTCTCTCCCCATGTGTCTTCCTCTTCTCTCTCCCCATGTGTCTTCCTCTTCTCCCTCCCCGTCTTTCTCTCTCCCCATGTGTCTTCCTCTTCTCTCTCCCCATGTGTCTTCCTCTTCTCTCTCCCCATGTGTCTTCCTCTTCTCTCTCCTCATCTTTCTCTCTCCCCATGTCTTCCTCTTCTCTCTCCCCATCTTTCTCTCTCCCCATGTGTCTTCCTCTTCTCTCTCCCCATCTTTCTCTCTCCCCGTGTCTTCCTCTTCTCTCTCCCCATCTTTCTCTCTCCCCGTGTCTTCCTCTTCTCTCTCCCCATCTTTCTCTCTCCCCATGTGTCTTCCTCTTCTCCCTCCCCGTCTTTCTCTCTCCCCATGTGTCTTCCTCTTCTCTCTCCCCATCTTTCTCTCTCCCCATCTTTCTCTCTCCCCATGTGTCTTCCTCTTCTCCCTCCCCGTCTTTCTCTCTCCCCATGTGTCTTCCTCTTCTCTCTCCTCATGTGTCTTTCTCTTCTCTCTCCCCATCTTTCTCTCTCCCCATGTCTTCCTCTTCTCTCTCCCCATCTTTCTCTCTCCCCGTGTCTTCCTCTTCTCCCTCCCCATCTTTCTCTCTCCCCATGTCTTCCTCTTCTCTCTCCCCATGCGTCTTCCTCTTCTCTCTACCCATGCGTCTTCCTCTTCTCTCTACCCATGTGTCTTCCTCTTCTCTCTACCCATGCGTCTTCCTCTTCTCTCTACCCATGTGTCTTCCTCTTCTCTCTCCCCCTTCTCTCCCTCCCCATCCTCTTCTCTCCCTCCACTCCGTCTCTCTTTTCTCCCAGTCTGTCTCTCTGTCCCTCCTCTCTCTCTCTTCCCCGTCTCTCTCTCTCTCTATCCCCCGTCTCTGCCTCTCGCTCTCCACGTGTCTGTCTCTGTCACTCCTCTCTCTCTATCCCCCGTCTCTCTCTCTATCCCCCGTCTCTCTCTCTATCCCCCATCTCTGCCTCTTGCTCTCCCCGTGTCGGTCTCTCTGTCCCTCCTCTCTCTCTCTCTCTCTCTCTCTTCCCCGTCTCGTCTCTCTCTTCTCTGACCCCTCAGTAAACCAGAGGTTTTATATTCTCACCAACATCACACAGCACCATAGGGAATAGAAATAACACACTTTTGTCTCTAACCCCTCCCATCACATCCCAATAGTTGCATCTTTCCCAACTGCATGTGACCTAATGCCTAAGGCAGCAGTCGTGAACTGATTAGAGCCATAAAGCCTTTATCCAGATACTGTCGTAAAGTGAGAAACTGACCTCTTCCGTAACCAATGTTTAGTACCTCCTTACAATATAAACCAGAACATGGACTCGTGACTCAACTTTGGCGTCTTATGTTATAGCATTGTTGGCATACGGAATGCTTCTCCCTTTTTGGGGGGGGGGGGGGGGGCTAAATAGTGGTACAATAATGGAAACATTGTCATTGTATATAGATCACAAAACCTCGTTCCCAGACGCACAATTGCCTGGCAACAAGATGAATAAGTCACGGACTCCTGGAGTCTGTTCCCATTGTATCCTGTTCTGTAGACCCTGCTGGTCGCTATGTTACGACCGGAGGGGGGGCATTTCCAAATGTAGAGATAGGGCTGCCCCCCAGGCCGAACGAGGCAGGGTCACCAAATATACATTAGTCTACGGGCTCAATTTTAATATCTCGTTGTGTGTGTGTAACAGCAGTATCTCTCAGACCAGAAAAGTTTCATGTTGCAACCTCTGTTTATTAGAAAAGAAAAATCCACCAATCAGGGAGAAAGAAGTCACCAACTCAAATACAAAAATATGGGACTCAAATGCAAACCAATCAATGCATGAACGTAGCTTTCCAAACAAACACCAGGGGGCAGAAAACAGAACAAAATGGTGTCTGCCTGTCCATCGGTCCGTCCCTCTGGTAGGCTACAACATGAATAGGTGGTTTAAGGTTGACTGTTCGTTCAGTCCCAGGTTTTTAATGTGAAGGAGTAAAAAAATAGAACGCCGGGGATCCAACAGATCTCTGTCTGTCTCTCTTTCTCTCCTTGCAATAGTCTGCTGCAGCAAAAACCAGCAGCACTAGAACCAGCAGCACTAGAACCAGCACCAGCAGCAGCACCAACAGCAGCAGCAACAGCAGCAGCAGGTGCCCTTATGCAGAGAAAGAACGCAGCGGGAAGAGGAAAAAAATCAAGCGAGTGGAGTCGTGCGCTATGTTAAAAAGGTACAGGGTGACATGTTGCAGCAGAAAGAAACCTCAAACAAACAAGAGCAGTTGTCAATGTTTACATGAACGTTTGTCTGTCTCGTCCTTGTGGGCTATTTTCTACTTTGCTGCAATATGATCACAATCTCTCTCCTACAGTGTCACCAGTGTTAGAGACGCAGCCAGCCTGCAAACAGCTCCATCTCTCTCTGAAAGGAAAGAAGAGAGTATAGGCCATCATATTAATCACTCCTTCCCGCCGCTGACCCCTAAAGACAGCTCCTTCAGAATCCCGCTGGCGTCAACCTTCCTCCTCTCCCGGATCATATCCTCCAGGCTACGGAACGCCAGCGTGTGGGCGTGTCCATTCCGAGTCCCGTCACCGAGGTGCACTTTGAGAAAGTACTGTTGCTCTGCCGAATGTGCCTCGCCTCCTGCCTTGAACTCCCGCTTCCCGAAACGACACCAGGCGGCGAAGTTCTCAGAGCTGGTCCAGCAGATGTCCCCGCTGTGTAGGCCCAGGTGGCCGGCGGCATTCTGCAGCACCAGGTCGGAGGGCAGCGGTCGGAAGCGGTAGCGGCTGTTCACTATCCGTCCACGCCGGCCCCGTCCTATCTCAGTCAGGCTGTCCTTCCGTATCTCCCCCTCATGCAGGTGTATCACCTGGTCGTTGAGCTCGTACACAGCCCAGTGAGGTGCCTGTGATGTGGATACTAGCTCCACAAGGTCCCCTGGCTTGCACATGGAGAGCAAAGTTTTGGCGGAGTACACGTTCAAGTCCTGGTTTTCGCGGAGCTTGGAGAAGATGCATTCCTGTGAGCAGAATGCAGAGTACTCCAGCTCGCTGACCGCCCCGGGGCCCTCCGGGTCCTTGGTGTAGCCTCCTCCGCCATCATCCACCTGGAAAATCAAAAAACAAAATCAAATTACTTTCAATCCATGACATTTATTTAGTAAAGCCCATCAGCGGTGGTCACTAAGTGTTTTAAAGATACCGAGCCTAAAACCCTAAAGAGCAAAACAAAATGTTTCAGTCATACAGGGTACAGCGTGATGTAAAAGGTTTAGGTCATACAGGGTACAGCGTGATGTAAATGTTTTAGTCATACAGGGTACAGCGTGATGTAAATGGTTCAGTCATACAGGGTACAGCGTGATGTAAATGGTTCAGTCATACAGGGTACAGCGTGATGTAAATGGCACAATGAAATGCTTACTTGAGCGATTTTTCTCAACAGTGCGATGAAATGGTGAAATATGGAATGGGTGGCAGGTAGCCAAGCAGTGAGATGAAATGGTGAAATATGGAATGGGTGGCAGGTAGCCAAGCAGTGAGATGAAATGGTGAAATATGGAATGGGTGGCAGGTAGCCAAGCAGTGAGATGAAATGGTGAAATATGGAATGGGTGGCAGGTAGCCAAGCAGTGAGATGAAATGGTGAAATATGGAATGGGTGGCAGGTAGCCAAGCAGTGAGATGAAATGGTGAAATATGGAATGGGTGGCAGGTAGCCAAGCAGTGAGATGAAATGGTGAAATATGGAATGGGTGGCAGGTAGCCAAGCAGTGAGATGAAATGGTGAAATATGGAATGGGTGGCAGGTAGCCAAGCAGTGAGATGAAATGGTGAAATATGGAATGGGAGGCAGGTAGCCAAGCAGTGAGATGAAATGGTGAAATATGGAATGGGAGGCAGGTAGCCAAGCAGTGAGATGAAATGGTGAAATATGGAATGGGTGGCAGGTAGCCAAGCAGTGAGATGAAATGGTGAAGTATGGAATGGGTGGCAGGTAGCCAAGCAGTGAGATGAAATGGTGAAATATGGAATGGTTGGCAGGTAGCCAAGCAGTGAGATGAAATGGTGAAGTATGGAATGGTTGGCAGGTAGCCAAGCAGTGAGGAGCGTTGGAACAGAAACCGAAAGATCGCTGGTTTACATCCCTGAGCCGACCTGTGTAAAAAACATCTGTTCCCATGAACAAGGTACTTAACCCTAATTGCTCATGTAAGTCGCTCAGGGCTCAGTTTTCTCAAAAGCATCTTGAGGATGAATTAAGTTCCTCATTAGACCCTTCGTAGGTATTAAATCTCCGAGCTGTTTCCCCCAAAACCGTTGGTTTTAACTTTACCTTTCACTCGTAGAACAGTGTTAGATGCTTTGTTTTATTATTTTTTGCTCTCCCACATCACTTTATAAAACAGAAGATCTCCGCTGAACATAGAATCAAATAATAAAATAAATAATAAAACTGTTTTATACAGCTCTGTGACTTTCGATAACTTTAGTACAAAATTGTCTTTGCAATTTGTTACGGAGGTGTAGCAAGGATCGGACCAAAATGCAGCGTGGTAATTTTGATACATGTTTAATAAACGAATAAACACGAACAATACAAAACAAGAAACGTAACGCGAAAACTATAAAACAGCCTATACTGGTGACAACTAACAGAGACAGGAACAATCACCCACGAAACACTGAGAAGATGGTTGCCTAAATATGGTTCCCAATCAGAGACAACGATAAATTGAGAACCACTTCAGGCAACCATAGACTATGCTAGATAACCCCACTATACCACAATCCTAATACCTACAAAAAAAAAACAAGACTAAACACACCACATAATTAACCCATGTCACACCCTGGCCTGACCAAAATAATAAAGAAAACACAAAATACTAAGACCAGGGCGTGACACAATTGATACAAAATGAGCCACGAATGAAAACCGAGAGATTACTACACTAAAATATAAACACTAGGCTATAGGCCTAGTAGCATATTAAAATACATTTCATATTCAATCAATTGAGTTCGATTTTTTTGTACTTGTAGGCTTCTGTCTATAATTTGTCTCAATACATTTAATGATGTGTAGCCTAACATGTACAAAGTGCCAAGTCACATTATAATGCTTATAGGGTAAGCATTAGAATCAGCCGCCTCAATATTTGCAGCCTTAGATGGTAATACCTCTCGAGGAGCTGATTGGTTGTCACTATTGTGAAATAATTAGACGTTTTTTAAGGTTAAGATTTGAATGGCTCCCTTTCTTTCGATCCTATCAGTACTGACACATATCTCAACGATGCACCTAGCGACTGTCGCCTGGTGTTTTGGAAATGTTACATCTTCGGACATTGTAGGAATGATGAATCGTTAAAAACACGCGAGCCTGGGTTACGTCGATACCGGGAAACCGGGCCTTGGATAAGAACATCTGCTAATTTACTAAAATGTAAAATATTAATGTAAAGTGTAAATACAAAAATAATAAGGCAATAAGTTGGTTGAAAAAAAGGCGTTTCACACTATGTCAATAAAAACCTTAAAGATTATATAAAATTACAGAATAATTTATTGGAAGAAAAGATGTATCAAAATCAGAGTTTAATTTTGTTATATGCACAGGATACCTGTGTAACTGGTGTAAAATGGCTAGCTAGTTAGCGGTGCGCGCTAGTAGCGTTTCAATCTGTGACATGACTCTCACTGAGCCCTTGAAGTAGTGGTTTCCCTTGCTCATCAAGGGCCACAGCTTTTGTGGAGCGATGGGTAAGAATGTTTCAAAGGAGGCAGTTGTGTTTAGATGATCCCTTGTTGGAGCCCAGGTTGGGGGAAAGGAGAACAACGAAAGCAGCAGCAATACACATGCACACAGTCCAACTAACAAAGTTACAGGTTCCCCTCCCAACATATTGTATATATATATATATAAATATATAAATATATGTACAAAAATAATATCCACCTCCTCCTCTTCGTCAGAGAAGAAGTATGCTACTCCAACCCTAAGCTCCTCTTTCTCCAGTCCAGACGGGTCTCCGGTGGGCAGCTCGCTGTAGCTGAGGTGGGCTATCCGGTCCAGGTGGTTTCCCATCAATGACAAAGCCCCAGCAGAGGACAGGAATAAGGTGCCTGGGGAGGTAGGAGGGGCGGGAGACCGAGTAGGGAAGAGAGAGGGGGACGGGGAGGGGCGGGAGACCGAGTGGGGAAGAGAGAGGGGGACGGGGAGGTAGGAGGGGAGGGGCGGGAGACCGAGTGGGGAAGAGATGTGAGTGTTGGAAAACAAAACAACAACAAAAAGGAATCTCCACTAAATAGACTCACTACACTAAATCACAAGTTGGAGAAATATAAAAAAAAAATACTCTCACTGGAGTGACGTCGTTAAGAGGTTTACATTTGCATTCAAAATAGTGCGCATAGTGCCCAGTAGACTGCACTGGTCGGCTAGACTCAAATACTCCACATCCAGAGAAAACAGTCCACAGTCACGTAGAGAGGTCAATGATCAACTCTCCAGTTACTGAACCGCGTTCCTTTTGAAAGACGAGAACACTGTGGTCTGTCGCGCTCATCCTATCCCATGCCTTTAACCAGGCATCTACTCTGGTTTACTGAACGACAAAGGTTGAGAAAACAGCTGGGCTGGAGAGAGAGAGAGAGAGAGAGAGAGAGAGAGAGAGAGAGAGAGAGAGAGAGAGAGAGAGAGAGAGAGAGAGAGAGAAAGAGAGAGAGAGAGAGAGAGGAGGCAGGCCAGAAAAGCCACAGTTAAAAAGGGAAAAGAGAGAGAGAGCCAGGTGCACTTCTGCCCTCTTGTAGAAAGAAAAGAGTGCGCCCCGACAAAAAGCTTCAGATGTGTCTATGCCCCGCCAGACAGACCGGGTCTAATAACGCATGATTGAACCTTTAACACACTGAGTGTGGAAGACGGATTAATAGAAGTGGTTACCTGCACAAGACCCGGACAAACGGTTATATATCCTGTCGTTCCATCCGTGGGCTTTCTCTCTCCGTCTCTGTCTCCCTCTGTCTGTCTCTCTCTCTTTTACACTTGCCTTCTATCCCCCAATCCTCCCGCAGCCCTGTGTGCGTAACGTGTGTTTTCGGTTCCTTTCGTATTTAAGTAGGTCTAACTCGGGAAGCTCCGCCTTCACTAGCAATACCCGCCCTCGGCGCAGCCCATTGGTCCAAGGTCACTTTCTCATTCTGCATTGGCCAATCAGAAAGCCTGATCCCCCACGTCAATCAAGCCAGCCTCCAATAGGGTGGGCGAGGAGCAGCGAGTGGTGGGGTTTGTTACTGTGGCCTAACCTACTGTAGCATGCGTAAAAAACAACGTCTGAAACTAGATCGTACGTACTGCTCTTGACAAGATGAAGAACCACTGTCGTGGGAGGTTCTCTTCTGCACTGTTTAACCAATCCAGAGAATGTGGAGGGGGAGTTAACATGGAGTGTCACCTCGTTAACGTCCAAACTGGAGCGCAGGACAGGTTCCATTCCCCCTTAAAAGCACAATATCCGGTTGTAAGGGCCTGGCGGAAGGTGGCCTGGTGTTGTTGTTAGAGGGAGAGGAGGAATACGAGACAGAGAGAGACTGTATATATATACATAATATGAGATTTGTAATGTCTTTATGCTTTTGGAACATCTGTGAGTGTAATGTTTACTGTTCATTTATATTGTTCATTTCACTTTTGTATATTATCTACTTTACTTTGGCAATGTTAACTTATGGGGAGTGTTGTAGGGAGGAGGAATACTAGAATACGAGACAGACAGAGAGGTGTGTGTACATAAGTGTCTACTAAATGACTATAATGTAATTTAACCCTTGTTTTACCAGGTAAGTTGACTGAGAACACATTCCCTTTTAAGTTTCACATTTTGTAGTGAAATACCTTTCTTGCATGCTCTTTCCCAAAAATGCAGTAATCAATATCCGTAGTACTATGAAGTAAAGTAGAACAAAAACACGATTTAGTAAGCAGGGTCAGTGCCAGGGTCAGTTACAGGGTCAGTGCCAGTGCCAGGGTCAGTTCCAGGGTCAGTGCCAGGGTCGGGGTCAGTTCCAGTGCCCGGGTCAGCTCCAGGGTCAGGGTCAGTTCCAGGATCAGTTCCAGGGTCAGGGTCAGTTCCAGGGTCAGGGTCAGCTCCAGGGTCAGTTCCAGGGTCAGGGTCAGTTCCAGGTTCAGGGTCAGTTCCAGGATCAGTTCCAGGGTCAGTTCCAGGGTCAGGGTCAGTGGCCTGGGATTTTAATGCAGGAAAACTGAAATCTGTTTGAACTCATTTCTAGCAGCACGTGTGCAACTAGAGGGAAAACAACTCTAGACTACCTTTACTCCACACACAGAGATGCATAAAAAGCTCTCCCTCACCCTCCATTTGGCAAATCTGACATTAATTCTATCCTCCTGATTCCTGCCTACAAGCAAAAACTCAAACAGGAAGTACCAGTGACACATTCAATACAGAAGGGGTCAGATGACCAAAATGAAGCGGATGCTAAGCTACAGGATAGTTTACCACAAACTGGAATATGTTCCGCGATTCATCCGAAACCATTGATGACCACATGAATAATCGATGGCATCAATGATGTCGTCCCCACAGTGAACGTACATATGTAAACTCAGCAAAATAAATAAACATCCCTTTTTCAGGACCCTGTCTTTCAAAGATAATTCGTAAAAATCCAAATAACTTCACAGATCTTCATTACAAAGTGTTTAAACACTGTTTCCCATGCTTGTTCAATGAAACATAAACAATTAATGAACATGCACCTGTAGAACGGTCATTAAGACACTAACAGCTTACAGATGGTAGACAATTAAGGTCACAGTTATGAAAACTTAGGACACTAAAGAGGCCTTTCTACTGACTCTGAAAAACACCAAAAGAAAGATGCCCAGGGTCCCTGCTCATCTGCGTGAACGTGCCTTAGGCATGCTGCAAGGAGGCATTAGGACTGCAGATGTGGCCAGGGCAATACATTGCCATGTCTGTACTGTGAGACGCCTAAGACAGACGGGACAGTCAGCTGATCATCCTCGTAGTAGTAGAACACATGTGACAACACCTGCACAGGATTGGTACATCCGAGCATCACACCTCCTGGACAGGTACAGGATGGCAACAACAACTGCACGAGTTACACCAGGAACGTACAATTCCTCCATCAGTGCTCAGACTGTCCACAATAGTCTGAGAGAGGCTGGACTGGGGGCTTGTAGGCCTGTTGTAAGGCAGGTCCTCACCAGACATCACCGGCAACAACGTCGCCTATGGGCACAAACCCACCGTCGCTGGACCAGACAGGACTTGCAAAAAGTGGTCTTCACTGAGAAGTTGCGGTTTTGTCTCACCATGGGTGATGATCGGATTTGCGTTTATCGTCAAAGAAATGAGCGTTACTGTACTCTGGAGCGGGATCGATTGGGATGTGGAGGGTCCGTCATGGTCTGGGGCGGTGTGTCACAGCATCATCGGACTGAGCTTGTTGTCAATGCAGGCAATCTCAATGCTGTGTGTTACAGGGAAGACAACCTTCTCCCTCATGTGGTACCCTTCCTGCAGGCTCATCCTAACATGACACTCCCGCATGACAATGCCACCAGCCATACTGCTCATTCTGTGTGTGATTTCCTGCAAGACAGGAATGTCAGTGTTCTGCCATGGACAGCAAAGAGCCCAGATCTCAATCCCATTGAGCACGACTGGGACCTGTTGGATTGGAGGGTGAGGGCTAGGGCTATTCCCCCCAAAAATGTCCAGGAACTTGCAGGTGCCTTGTGGGACGAGTGGGGTAACATCTCACAGCAAAAACTGGCAAATCTGGTGCAGTCCATGAGGAGGAGATGCACTGCAGTACTTAATGCAGCTGGTGGTCACACCAGATACTGACTATTACTTTTGATTTTGACCCCCCTTTGTTCAGGGACAGATTATTCCATTTATGTTAGTCACATGTCTGTGGAACTTGTTCAGTTCACGTTGAAACGTGTTATGTCCATACAAATATTTACACAGTTTGCTGAAAATAAAAGCAGTTGACAGTGAGAGGACGTTTCTTTTTTTGCTGAGTTTACATATCCCAACCAGAAGCCATGGATTACAGGCAAGATCCGCACTGAGCTAAAGGTTAAATCTGCCTCTTTCAAGGATCTGGACATGGAGTTATCCTTGTAAATAAGAATTGTTCTTTTTAACTGACTTGCTTAGTTAAATGAAGGTTGCACTAAGAGCATAACATTTCTGCACCCTCATTTTTTTATTCTCACCTAACCAATACACAAACGTAGAGGTCAGTCAAAGGTCAAACAAAAGGTCAGTCCTTGCAGACTGGCGGCACTGGGCAGACTGGCGGCACTGGCGGCGCTGGGCAGACTGGAGACTCTGATGGCGCTGGGCAGACGGGTGGCTCAGGCGGCGCTGGGCAGACTGGAGACTCTGATGGCGCTGGGCAGACGGGTGGCTCAGGCGTCGCTGGGCAGACTGGAGACTCTGATGGCGCTGGGCAGACGGGAAGCTCCGGCAACGCTGGAGAGGAAGGCTCTGGCAGCACTGGACAGGCGGACTGGGGACCAGATGCATAGAGCCGGCTTCATGGCACTTGGCTCGATGCTCACTCTAGCGCGGCCGATACGCGGAGCTGGTATGTACCGCACCGGGCTATGCACCCGCACTGGGGACACCGTGCGCTCCACCGCATAACACGGTGCCTGCCCGGTCTCTCTCGCCCCCCGGTAAGCACAGGAAGTTGGCGCAGGTCTCCTACCTGGCTTCGCCACACTTCCTGTGTGCCTGCCCCCAAGAAATTTTTGGGGCTGACTCGGGCTTCCATCCACGCCACCGTGCTGCCTCCTCATACCAGCGCCTCTCCGCCTTCTTCGCCTCCAGCTCTTCTTTGGGGAGGCGATATTCTCCTGGCTGTGCCCAGGGTCCCTTTCCCTCCAATTCGTTCTCCCATGTCCATTCCTCCTCGCACTGCTCCTGCTGCCTCTTCTCCTGCTGCACCTTGGGACGGCGACACTCCCCTGGTTTTGCCCAGGTTCCTCTCCCGTCAAGTATTTCTTCACGTCCAGAAGTTTTTATCGCGCTGCTCCTGCTGCTGCCCGTTACCACGCCGCATGGTCCTGTTGTGGTGGGTGATTCTGTAACGGTTTTCTTTACTTGAGGGAGAGGCAGACCAAAACGCAGCGTGGTGGTTATTCATGTTTAATTTATAATCTATACATGAATAAACTATCAAAACAAGAAATGTGAAAAAACCAAAACAGCCCTATCTGGTGCAAACACAGAGACAGGAACAATCACCCACAAACACACAGTGAAACCCAGGCTAAGTATGATTCTCAATCAGAGACAACTAATGACACCTGCCTCTGATTGAGAACCATACTAGGCCGAAACATAGAAATACCCAAATCATAGAAAAACAAACAAAGATTGCCCACCACAATTCAAGCCCTGACCATACTAAATAATGACAAAACAAAGGAAATAAAGGTCAGAACGTGACACCTACCTTGGTTAATGAAACTCTATGGTAGTTAAATAATAGCCTACCTTAGTTAATGACACTCTATGGTAGTTAAATCATAGCCTACCTTAGTTAATGAAACTCTATGGTAGTTAAATAATAGCCTACCTTAGTTAATGCAACTCTATGGCAGTTAAATAGCTGGGCCTAAAATAGTGTTTAAAATATTTAGCTGTGACTCTTATGTGGATGATGATAAAAAAATATATTTTTGGGTCTGATGTGAATAATAAGAAGCATCCAGATGCTGCATCTGATGAATTTATGAAATTGCTTCTTCCAATTATTGATAAACATTCACCTGTTAAGAAACTGACTGTTAGAACTTCAGGCTCCAGGGATCGATGAGGAATTGAAAAACTGTATGGTTGAAAGAGATGGGGCAACAGGAGTGGCTAATAAGTCTGGCTGAACATCTGATTGGCTGACTTAGTGCAGATTGAGATATTATGTGACTAAACTCAACAAGAAGAACAAGAAACTGTATTATGAAGCCAAGATCAAAGATATAAAGATGGAAAACACTTTAAATGAAATTATGGGCAGAAAGACAGATTCAACTCCATCTTTCATCCAATCAGAACATTTGATGTTGACAATTATTTTAATTACTACTTCATAGGCAAAGTGGGAAAACTTAGGCAGGAAATGCCAACAACAAACAGTGAGCCATCGTACTAATGTACAAGAAAACAAATAATGAAAGAACAGCATTGCAAGATTGAATTTACATTTACATTTACATTTAAGTCATTTGGCAGACGCTCTTATCCAGAGCGACTTACAAATTGGTGAATTCACCTTATGACATCCAGTGGAACAGCCACTTTACAATAGTGCATCTAAATCATTTAAGGGGGGTGAGAAGGATTACTTTATCCTATCCTAGGTATTCCTTAAAGAGGTGGGGTTTCAGGTGTCTCCGGAAGGTGGTTATTGACTCCGCTGTCCTGGCGTCGTGAGGGAGTTTGTTCCACCATTGGGGGGCC
The DNA here is from genome assembly GCF_036934945.1 of Oncorhynchus masou masou. Taxonomy (NCBI): domain Eukaryota; kingdom Metazoa; phylum Chordata; class Actinopteri; order Salmoniformes; family Salmonidae; genus Oncorhynchus; species Oncorhynchus masou. The sequence goes on along the minus strand of NC_088230.1, from coordinate 41,176,994 downwards.
AGAGCAGCGAACAGTTTTGACTGGGCTGAGCGGGAACTGTACTTCCTCAGTGGTAGGGAGGCGAGCAGGCCAGAGGTGGATGAACGCAGTGCCCTTGTTTGGGTGTAGGGCCTGATCAGAGCCTGGAGGTACTGCGGTGCCGTTCCCCTCACAGCTCCGTAGGCAAGCACCATGGTCTTGTAGCGGATGCGAGCTTCAACTGGAAGCCAGTGGAGAGAGCGGAGGAGCGGGGTGACGTGAGAGAACTTGGGAAGGTTGAACACCAGACGGGCTGCGGCGTTCTGGATGAGTTGTAGGGGTTTAATGGCACAGGCAGGGAGCCCAGCCAACAGCGAGTTGCAGTAATCCAGACGGGAGATGACAAGTGCCTGGATTAGGACCTGCGCCGCTTCCTGTGTGAGGCAGGGTCGTACTCTGCGGATGTTGTAGAGCATGAACCTACAGGAACGGGCCACCGCCTTGATGTTAGTTGAGAACGACAGGGTGTTGTCCAGGATCACGCCAAGGTTCTTAGCGCTCTGGGAGGAGGACACAATGGAGTTTTCAACCGTGATGGCGAGATCATGGAACGGGCAGTCCTTCCCAAGGGAGAAAGAGCAGCTCCGTCTTGCCGAGGTTCAGTTTGAGGTGGTGATCCGTCATCCACACTGATATGTCTGCCAGACATGCAGAGATGCGATTCGCCACCTGGTCATCAGAAGGGGGAAAGGAGAAGATTAATTGTGTGTCGTCTGCATAGCAATGAACTTGTAAAGTTAGTGTGGGAGAGGTGGGAAAATGATTGTTATCCATCAATAATGACAAAACTCCTCGACAACTTAGATGGAAAGCTACTGAGGATGGTAGCTGACTCTATAGCCCCTCCTACTGAGGATGGTAGCTGACTCTATAGCCCCTCCTACTGAGGATGGTAGCTGACTCTATAGCCCCTCCTACTGAGGATGGTAGCTGACTCTATAGCCACTCCTACTGAGGATGGTAGCTGACTCTATAGCCCCTCCTACTGAGGATGGTAGCTGACTCTATAGCCCCTCCTACTGAGGATGGTAGCTGACTCTATAGCCACTCCTACTGAGGATGGTAGCTGACTCTATTGCCACTCCTACAGAGGATGGTAGCGGACTCTATAGCCACTCCTACTGAGGATGGTAGCTGACTCTATAGCCCCTCCTACTGAGGATGGTAGCTGACTCTATAGCCACTCCTACTGAGGATGGTAGCTGACTCTATAGCCACAGAGGATGGTAGCGGACTCTATAGCCACTCCTACTGAGGATGGTAGCTGACTCTATAGCCCCTCCTACTGAGGATGGTAGCTGACTCTATAGCCACTCCTACTGAGGATGGTAGCTGACTCTATAGCCACTCCTACTGAGGATGGTAGCTGACTCTATAGCCACTCCAACTGAGGATGGTAGCTGACTCTATAGCCACTCCTACTGACTCTATAGCCACTCCTACTGAGGATGGTAGCTGACTCTATAGCCCCTCCTACTGAGGATGGTAGCTGACTCTATAGCCACTCCTACTGACTCTATAGCCCCTCCTACTGAGGATGGTAGCTGACTCTATAGCCACTCCTACTGACTCTATAGCCCCTCCTACTGAGGATGGTAGCTGACTCTATAGCCCCTCCTACTGAGGATGGTAGCTGACTCTATAGCCCCTCCTACTGAGGATGGTAGCTGACTCTATAGCCCCTCCTACTGAGGATGGTAGCTGACTCTATAGCCACTCCTACTGAGGATGGTAGCTGACTCTATAGCCCCTCCTACTGAGGATGGTAGCTGACTCTATAAACCCTCCTACTGAGGATGGTAGCTGACTCTATAGCCACTCCCACTGAGGATGGTAGCTGACTCTATAGCCCTTCCTACTGAGGATGGTAGCTGACTCTATAGCCCCTCCTACTGACTCTATAGCCCCTCCTACTGAGGATGGTAGCTGACTCTATAGCCACTCCTACTGACTCTATAGCCACTCCTACTGAGGATGGTAGCTGACTCTATAGCCACTCCTACTGAGGATGGTAGCTGACTCTATAGCCACTCCTACTGAGGATGGTAGCTGACTCTATAACCCCTCCTACTGAGGATGGTAGCTGACTCTATAACCCCTCCTACTGAGGATGGTAGCTGACTCTATAGCCACTCCTACTGAGGATGGTAGCTGACTCTATAGCCCCTCCTACTGAGGATGGTAGCTGACTCTATAGCCACTCCTACTGAGGATGGTATCTGACTCTATAGCCACTCCTACTGACTCTATAGCCACTCCTACTGAGGATGGTAGCTGACTCTATAGCCACTCCTACTGAGGATGGTAGCTGACTCTATAGCCACTCCTACTGAGGATGGTAGCTGACTCTATAGCCACTCCTACTGACTCTATAGCCCCTCCTACTGAGGATGGTAGCTGACTCTATAGCCACTCCTACTGAGGATGGTAGCTGACTCTATAGCCACTCCTACTGAGGATGGTAGCTGACTCTATAGCCACTCCTACTGACTCTATAGCCACTCCTACTGAGGATGGTAGCTGACTCTATAGCCCCTCCTACTGAGGATGGTAGCTGACTCTATAGGCCCTCCTACTGAGGATGGTAGCTGACTCTATAGCCCCTCCTACTGAGGATGGTAGCTGACTCTATAGCCACTCCTACTGAGGATGGTAGCTGACTCTATAGCCACTCCTACTGAGGATGGTAGCTGACTCTATAGCCACTCCTACTGAGGATGGTAGCTGACTCTATAGCCACTCCTACTGAGGATGGTAGCTGACTCTATAGCCACTCCTACTGAGGATGGTAGCTGACTCTATAGCTCCTCCTACTGAGGATGGTAGCTGACTCTATAGCCACTCCTACTGACTCTATAGCCACTCCTACTGAGGATGGTAGCTGACTCTATAGCCACTCCTACTGACTCTATAGCCCCTCCTACTGAGGATGGTAGCTGACTCTATAGCCACTCCTACTGAGGATGGTAGCTGACTCTATAGCCACTCCTACTGAGGATGGTAGCTGACTCTATAGCCCCTCCTACTGAGGATGGTAGCTGACTCTATAGCCACTCCTCCTGAGGATGGTAGCTGACTCTATAGCCACTCCTACTGACTCTATAGCCACTCCTACTGAGGATGGTAGCTGACTCTATAGCCAATCCTACTGAGGATGGTAGCTGACTCCATAGCCACTCCTACTGACTCTATAGCCACTCCTACTGAGGATGGTAGCTGACTCTATAGCCACTCCTACTGAGGATGGTAGCTGACTCTATAGCCACTCCTACTGAGGATGGTAGCTGACTCTATAGCCACTCCTACTGAGGATGGTAGCTGACTCTATAGCCCCTCCTACTGAGGATGGTAGCTGACTCTATAGTCACTCCTACTGAGGATGGTAGCTGACTCTATAGCCACTCCTACTGAGGATGGTAGCTGACTCTATAGCCACTCCTACTGAGGATGGTAGCTGACTCTATAGCCACTCCTACTGAGGATGGTAGCTGACTCTATAGCCACTCCTACTGAGGATGGTAGCTGACTCTATAGCCCCTCCTACTGAGGATGATAGCTGACTCTATAGCCACTCCTACTGAGGATGGTAGCTGACTCTATAGCCCCTCCTACTGACTCTATAGCCACTCCTACTGACTCTATAGCCCCTCCTACTGACTCTATAGCCACTCCTACTGACTCTATAGCCACTCCTACTGACTCTATAGCCACTCCTACTGAGGATGGTATCTGACTCTATAGCCACTCCTACTGAGGATGGTAGCTGACTCTATAGCCACTCCTACTGAGGATGGTAGCTGACTCTATAGCCCCTCCTACTGACTCTATAGCCACTCCTACTGACTCTATAGCCCTCCTACTGACTCTCTATAGCCACTCCTACTGACTCTATAGCCACTCCTACTGACTCTATAGCCACTCCTACTGAGGATGGTAGCTGACTCTATAGCCACTCCTACTGAGGATGGTAGCTGACTCTATAGCCACTCCTACTGACTCTATAGCCACTCCTACTGAGGATGGTAGCTGACTCTATAGCCCCTCCTACTGAGGATGGTAGCTGACTCTATAGCCACTCCTACTGAGGATGGTAGCTGACTCCTACTGATAGCCCCTCCTACTGAGGATGGTAGCTGACTCTATAGCCACTCCTACTGAGGATGGTAGCTGACTCTATAGCCACTCCTACTGAGGATGGTAGCTGACTCTATAGCCACTCCTACTGTCTCTATAGCCACTCCTACTGACTCTATAGCCACTCCTACTGAGGATGGTAGCTGACTCTATAGCCCTCCTACTGAGGATGGTAGCTGACTCTATAGCCACTCCTACTGAGGATGGCCACTCCTACTGACTCTCTATAGAGGATGGTAGCTGACTCCTACTGAGGATGGTAGCTGACTCTATAGCCACTCCTACTGAGGATGGTAGCTGACTCTATAGCCACTCCTACTGACTCTATAGCCACTCCTACTGAGGATGGTAGCTGACTCTATAGTCACTCCTACTGAGGATGGTAGCTGACTCTATAGCCACCTCCTACTGAGGATGGTACTCTATAGACTCCTACTAGGATGGTAGCTGACTCTATAGCCACTCCTACTGAGGATGGTAGCTGACTATAGTCACTCCTACTGAGGATGGTAGCTCCTACTGAGGATGGTAGCTGACTCTATAGCCCCTCCTACTGAGGATGGATGAGGATGGTAGCTGACTATAGCCCCTCCTACTGAGGATGGTAGCTGACTCTATAGCCACTCCTACTGAGGATGGTAGCTGACTCTATAGCCCCTCCTACTGAGGATGGTAGCTGACTCTATAGCCCCTCCTACTGAGGATGGTAGCTGACTCTATAGCCCCTCCTACTGAGGATGGTAGCTGACTCTATAGCCAGTCCTACTGAGGATGGTAGCTGACTCTATAGCCCCTCCTACTGAGGATGGTAGCTGACTCTATAGCCCCTCCTACTGAGGATGGTAGCTGACTATAGCCCCTCCTACTGAGGATGGTAGCTGACTCTATAGCCACTCCTACTGAGGATGGTAGCTGACTCTATAGCCACTCCTACTGAGGATGGTAGCTGACTCTATAGCCACTCCTATAGCCCCTCCTACTGAGGATGGTAGCTGACTCTATAGCCACTCCTACTGAGGATGGTAGCTGACTCTATAGCCCCTCCTACTGAGGATGGTAGCTGACTCTATAGCCACTCCTACTGAGGATGGTAACTGACTCTATAGCCACTCCTATGGTGGTAGCTGACTCTATAGCCACTCCTACTGAGGATGGTAGCTGACTCTATAGCCACTCCTACTGAGGATGGTAGCTGACTCTGACTATAGCTGACCCTCCTACTGAGGATGGTAGCTGACTCTATAGCCCCTCCTACTGAGGATGGTAGCTGACTCTATAGCCACTCCTACTGAGGATGGTAGCTGACTCTATAGCCCCTCCTACTGACTCTATAGCCACTCCTACTGAGGATGGTAGCTGACTCTATAGCCACTCCTACTGAGGATGGTAGCTGACTCTATAGCCACTCCTACTGAGGATGGTATCTGACTCTATAGCCCCTCCTACTGAGGATGGTAGCTGACTCTAGAGCCAATCCTATCTGTCATATCTTTAATCTGAGCCTAGAGGAAAGTCTTTGTCCTCAGGCCCGGTGGGAAGCCAAAGTCTTTCCGCTACCTAAGAGAGGTGAAGTGGACTTTACTGGTTCTAACAGCAGACCTATCAGCTTGCTGCTCTTAGGTAACTGTTGGAAAAAAATGTGTTTGACCAAATACAATGCTATTTCTCTGTAAACAAATTAATAACAGACTCTCAGCATGCTTATAGAGAAGGGCACTCAACATGCACTGCACTGACACAACTGACTGATGATTGGTTGACAGAAATTGATAATAAGAAGATAGTGGGAGCTGTTAGATTTCAGTCTTTGATATTGTTGACCTGTTGTTGAGAAAACATCGCTTCCCTTTTTCCACAATTCGTTACAGCCTTATTATAAAATGTTTTTTTTATATTTCCCTCATCAATCTACACCAAATACTCTGTAATGACAAAGTGAAAACTGTTTTTTAGATTTGTTTTTGCAAATTTATGTAAAAATAAACTGAAATACCTTATTTACATAAACATTCTTTGTTGTGAGACTCTAAATTGAGCTCAGGTGCATCCTGTTTCCATTGATCATCCTAGAGATGTTTCTACAACTTCGTTGGAGTCCACCTCTGGTTAATTCAATTGATTGGACATGATATGGAAAGGCACACACCTGTCTATATAAGGTCCCACAGTTGTCAGTGAATGTCAGAGCAAAAACCAAGCCATGAGGTTGACAGAATTGTCCGTAAAGCTGCTAGACAATATTTTGTCAAGGCACACATCTGGGGAAGGGTATCAAAACATTTCTGCAGCATTGAAGGTCCCCAAGAGGTCACCAAGAACACAGTGGCCTCACTATTTATTAGGTTTGAGGTAAGACCCAAGTGCAGACTGTGATGAAGTAACAATGTTTATTGCAACAACAGAGGCAGGCAAACGACAGGTCAAGGCAGGCAGGGGTCGATACTCCAGAGTAGAGGTCAAGGCACAGGACGGCAGGCAGGCTCAGTCAGGACAGGCAGAGGGTCAAAACCAGGAGGGTGGGGGAAAGCAGGAGCTGAGAGAAACTGCTGGTTGACTTTAACAAACAAGAGAAACTGGCCCAGACAGACAAACACAGGTATAAAAACCCAGGGGATGAGTGGGGTAGATGGTGTTGGGGATGAATCAGAATAGTTGGGTAACATAGATAAGATGTTCTATTTTCATTATATGCTTGTGACTTCTCATTTAGAATGTATCTTGTTGTACTATAGTGTTGGCCGGTTGCAGTTATCCTTTCCCTGTCCTGGGGTCAGTTACTTGGGCCTCAGAGAGGGGAGAGGTCAAGCTTGTCTTCATATGTAAACATATCTTTTAAAACATGTGAAGGGATGATTGAGGGGGAACCAATTATCTCTTGGCCCCACAATGTCTGTGTGCAAGTCACTCTGTGATCTTGTCCAGTAGGGGGGTATTTGATATGCTTGTGGATGAGGTTTTGTTTTTGGTCCTGAGTGGTACCAAGAGCGAGATAAGAACATAGTTTAGGAGACAAAGCTGAACGATAATTTATAGCCAATGTTGTCTGGCTATGTGTGTCTTTGCTATAAAGGATCTCAGTTGCAATGTGTAAGCACTCTCAGAAAATTCATTTATAGAGACTGAATTGATCTGAGAGTCACAGGGCTATGGTGAAGCTCATATAATTAAAGATGGACTTTATGATAACTCTGACTTGTGTGGTGGTTTGACTCCATGATTTGTTAAATACATGAAATTTCCACTCCAATAGGAAACACCTGGAGGGTGGTGGAGACAAGCACAAGGACAGGTGAAACAGATCAGGGTGTGACAGTACCCCCCCCCCCCCAGGGACGCCACAGGTCATCCTACCTGGTTCAGCGGGGTGTCGGCATTGGAATTCAGAGATGAGGCCTGGGTCCAGGATGTCCCTGGCGGAGACCCAGCACCTCTCCTCCATGCCATAACCCTCCCAGTCAACCAGGTACTGGAATCCCCTGCCACGAGGTCGAAACTTGGCCGGTTGGCCGTCAATGAGATGTGGGAGAGGGATGGGCCTGGAAACAAGACAAAGGGCTGTTACATCTAGACAAAAGTAGGAAGTATACGGAGGGTACGGGGCAGCAGAGGACGAACAGCAGAGGGGTTATTCATTTTGGAGTAGGGGGGAAAGGTCTCGGCTTCCGGGGGTGTAGCCGTGTAGCGGCCTGCCAGCGCATCTGGCTTAACCTCCTTGGGTACCGATCGGTGTTGTGGAAGCGAAGTGGCTCGGGCCTTACTGAACCCCTCCCGTACTGAAACCCTCCCGGAGGTCATGGTACTCCGCGGGAATGGCGGGGAGGTTCGGGGGCAATTTCCAAGCCCCCAGGAAGACGTCCTGGGGCAGGCAGAGCTGACTTCAGGCAATGGGCGTGGCAGAACGGGCTCCAGCCCCCGATGACTGTTCTACTCGTGCCAATCGGTTGATTGTGTCACTGGAGCCAAGAGAATCCCAAAACCACAGGAACCTGCGAAGACTCAATTAGGTTCCTTGACACCCGTAGGTTGATGGGTGGTATGGTGGGTGGCCCGGCCTACAGAGCGTCCGTCCAGAGCTCTAACATCCATGGGAATGGAGAGGGGTTGAGTGGGGATGCCCAGCTCGGACGCCAGGGTAACGTCTATAAGTCACATATCGTTCCCTGAGTCGATGAGTGTCTGGAGAGACTTGGACTGGACGCCCCACAACAAGGTGGCATGGACGTGCCTAGTTAAGGTAAAAAAATAAATAATTAAATACCCAAGAAGACTCAAGGCTGTATTTGCTGCCAAAGACGCTTAATCTGAGTAAAGTGTCTGAATACTTATGTAAATGTGATATTTCAATTTTTTTCTTTGTAATAAATTAGCAAAAATAAATAACCTGTTTTGGCTTTGTCATTATCAGGTATTGTGTGTAGATGAGGATTTTTTAAACTATTTTATTTTGCTTATTTAAACTTTTATTTAACTAGGCAAGTTAGGGACAAATTCTTATTTAAAATGATGGCCTACACCGGCCAAGCCCTAACCCGGACGATGCTGGGCCAATTGTGCTCCGCCTTATGGGACTCCTAGTCACGAGCCAGGGTCTGTAGTGATGCTGGTTCGATTCCAATCTATCGGGAGATAGATAGTAAGAATAAGACTGTAATGTAACAAAATGTTGAAAAAGTAAAGGGGTATAAGTTCGTGTGTGTGGTGTGCATATATTTTTGGTAATAAAAACACCAATAAGCCATTGGTTAAAAAACATCATGGCTTTCATCATCACCTTTTAATTGAAGCTTTGGTTGTTATGTAATTAATCCATGACAACATTTTGATGATATTTTCTAGATATACCCGGAAAATATGTCCTCATTCACACAGTCCAAAATGGCTAACGTGGTGACATTTTGCCTACGCTTAAATCAAATTCTGGGGAAGAGGCGCAAATGTTCTGCGTAGCACCTTTTGGTTTTCTACAACCTTTGACCTTTCCAACATATCCTATTCGGTTGTGGTATTATGACATGGCATGTATACATATCTCTCACTATGCAGTGATTTAGTGCCTCTCAGTATTTTCCTGACCTCTCCACCAGATGTGTTCAAGGGGTCAGAGAGTGCCAAACCTCCTCCGATTGGTCAATTCAGTGGAGCGAGATACTTATCTCTGCTTTTGGGCTGATGGCCGTTGAAGAGGGGGAGTGGAGTGAGCTAGGGCCTTTAATGGTCCTGCCTTTGGGAAGCAGCCAGCTTCAAATCAAATTAGATTTTGTCACATACACATGTGTCAGCCACATAGCAGTGAAAGTTGACATTGTTTTTCAGAATTACAAGAGGTCTAAAATATAGTGAAAACAATACCGGTCCTAAAACGGAACCTTGAGGAACACAAATTTACAGTTGATTTGTCAGTGGACAAACCATTCACAGAGACTAACTGATATCTTTCCAACAGATAAGATCTAAACCAGGCCAGAACTTGTCCATGTAGATCAATTTGGGTTTCCAATCTCTCCAAAAGAATGTGGTGATCGATGGTATCAAAAGCAGCACTAAGGTCTAGGAGCACGAGGACAGATGCAGAGCCTCGGTCTGACACCATTAAAAGGTCATTTACCACCTTCACAAGTGCAGTCACAGTGCTATGATGGGGTCTAAAACCAGACTGAAGCATTTCGTATACATTGTTTGTCTTCAGGAAGGCAGTGAAAAGCTGCGCAACAGCTTTCTCTAAAATGTTTGAGAGGGATGGGAGATAATTTTTTACATTTTCCAAGAGAGGCTTTATTACTGCCACTTTTAGTGAGTTTGGTACACATCCGGTGGATAGAGAGCCGTTTATTATGTTCAACATAGGAGGGCCAAGCACAGGAAGCAGCTCTTTCAGTAGTTTAGTTGGAATAGGGTCCAGTATGCAGCTTGAGGGTTTAGAGGCCATGACTATTTTCATGAATGTGTCAAGAGATATAGGATTTAAAAAAACCTGCACTTCTCCATTCATCCTAGATCCTGGCAGAGTTGTGCAGACTCAGGACAACTGAGCTTTGGAGAAATACGCAGATTTAAAGAGGAGTCCGTTGTTTATTTTTTAATGATCATGATCTTTTCATCAAAGAAATTCATACATTTATCTGAAGTAATTTAATAAATATATATATGTGTGTGTGTGTGTGTGTGTGTGTGTGTGTGTGTGTGTGTGTATATATGTATATGTATGTATGTTTTGTACTCCAACATCCATGGTGGGAGTCTGGAAGCGCATCTAGGAATCTTTGGTTTGTCTGAGAATTTATAACATGGCTTTTGATGATCCTTGGTTGAGCAGATTATTTGTTGAGCCAAAGTAATAACATTATGGTCCGATAGTCCGAGATTATGAGGAAAAATATGAAAATATTATTATTAACATTTATTCCACAAAACTAGGTCCAGAGTATGACTGTGGCAGTGAGTAGGTCCGGAGACATGTTGGACAAAACCCACTGAGTCGATGATGGCTCCGAAAGCCTTTTGGAGTGTGTCTGTGGACTTCTCCATGTGAATATTAAAGTCACCAAAGATTAGAATATTATCTGCTATGACTACAAGGTCCGATAGGAATACAGGAAACTCAATGAGGAATGCTGTATATGGCCCAGGAGGCCTGTAAACAGTAGATATTAAATGACTAGAAACTCAAAAGACAAACGAAGTCATTTTTTTGTTTGTTGGTAATTTGAAAATTGCTGTCATAAATGTTAGCAACACCTCCACCTTTGCGGGATGCACGGGGGATATGGTCACTAGTGTAGCCAGGAGGTGAGGCCTCATTTAACACAGTAAATTCATCAGGCTTAAGCCATGTTTCAATCAGGCCAATCACATCAAGATTATGATCAGTGATTAGTTCATTGACTATAACTGCCTTTGAAGTGAGGGATCTAACATTAAGTAGCCCTATTTTGAGATGTGAGATATCATGATCTCTTTCAATAATGGCAGGAATGGAGGTCTTTATCCTAGTGAGATTGCTAAGGAGAACTCTGCCATGTTTAGTTTTGTTCAACCCAGGTCAAGGCACAGACACGGTCTCAATGGGGATAGCTGAACTGACTACACTGACTGTGCTAGTGGCAGAATCCACTAAGCTGGCAGACTGGCTAACAGCCTGCTGCCTGGCCTGCACCCTATCTGATTGTGGAGCCAAGAGGAGTTAGAGCCCTGTCTATGTTGATAGATAAGACGAGAGCACCCCTCCAGCTAGGATGGAGTCCGTCACTCCTCAGCAGGCCAGGCTTGGTCCTGTTTGTGGGTGAGTCCCAGAAAGGGGGCCAATTATCTACAAATTCTATCTTTTGGGAGAGGCAGAAAACCATTTTCAACCAGTGATTGAGTTGTGAGACTGCTGTAGAGCTCATCACTCCCCCTAACTGGGAGGGGCCCATAGACAATTACTCGATGCCAACACATCTTTCTAGCTGATTTACACGCTGAAGATATGTTGCGCTTGGTGACCTCTGACTGTTTCATCCTAACATCGTTGGTGCCGAAGTGGATAACAATATCTCTATACTCTCTACACTCACCAGTTTTAGCCCGAGCCGGCACAATCTTCAGATTAGCCTTTACGTCGGTAGCCCTGCCCCCCCGTAAATAGTTTATGATCGCTGGATGATTCTTTTGAAGTCTAGAACTGCGGGTAATGGAGTAGCCAATGACAAGGGTTTATATTTGTCAGAGATGATGCTGGGAGGCCTCGGCGGCTCAGACCCCGTAACGGGTGGAGGAGGGACCAGAGAAGGCATCTGACTCCGACTCGCTGCTTAATGGAGGGAACCGCTTTAAAGTTATAGGAGAGGTGGGATGGTGTACTGTTATAGGAGAGGTGGGATACTGTACTGTTAGAGGAGAGGTGGGATACTGTTAGAGGAGAGGTGGGATACTGTTATAGGAGAGGTGGGATACTGTACTGTTATAGGAGAGGTGGGATACTGTTATTAGAGGAGAGGTACTGTACTGTTAGAGGAGAGGTGGGACTGTACTGTTATAGGAGAGGTGGGATACTGTACTGTTATAGGAGAGGTGGGATACTGTACTGTTATAGGAGAGGTGGGATACTGTACTGTTATAGGAGAGGTGGGATACTGTACTGTTATAGGAGAGGTGGGATACTGTACTGTTAGAGGAGAGGTGGGATACTGTTAGAGGAGAGGTGGGATACTGTTAGAGGAGAGGTGGGATGGTGTACTGTTATAGGAGAGGTGGGATACTGTACTGTTAGAGGAGAGGTGGGATACTGTACTGTTAGAGGAGAGGTGGATACTGTACTGTTATAGGAGAGGTGGGATACTGTACTGTTATAGGAGAGGTGGGATACTGTACTGTTATAGGAGAGGTGGGATACTGTACTGTTAGAGGAGAGGTGGGATACTGTACTGTTAGAGGAGAGGTGGGATACTGTACTGTTATAGGAGAGGTGGGACACTGTACTGTTATAGGAGAGGTGGGATACTGTACTGTTAGAGGAGAGGTGGGATACTGTACTGTTAGAGGAGAGGTGGGATACTGTACTGTTAGAGGAGAGGGGGATACTGGTTAGGAGAGGTGGGATACTGTATAGGGAGAGGTGGGATACTGTACTGTTATAGGAGAGGTGGGATACTGTACTGTTATAGGAGAGGTGGGATACTGTACTGTTAGAGGAGAGGTGGGATACTGTACTGTTATAGGAGAGGTGGGATACTGGGATACTGTTATGGGATACTGTACTGAGTACTGTTATAGGAGAGGTGGGATACTGTTATAGGAGAGGTGGGATACTGTACTGTTATAGGAGAGGTGGGATACTGTACTGTTATAGGAGAGGTGGGATACTGTACTGTTATAGGAGAGGTGGGATACTGTACTGTTAGAGGAGAGGTGGGATACTGTACTGTTATAGGAGGAGAGGTGGGATACTGTACTGTTAGAGGAGAGGTGGGATACTGTACTATTAGGAGAGGTGGGATACTGTACTGTTAGAGGAGAGGTGGGATACTGTACTGTTATAGGAGAGGTGGGATACTGTACTGTTATAGGAGAGGTGGGATACTGTACTGTTATAGGAGAGGTGGGATACTGTACTGTTATAGGAGAGGTGGGATACTGTTATAGGAGAGGTGGGATACTGTACTGTTAGAGGAGAGGTGGGATACTGTACTGTTATAGGAGAGGTGGGATACTGTACTGTTATAGGAGAGGTGGGATACTGTACTGTTAGAGGAGAGGTGGGATACTGTACTGTTATAGGAGAGGTGGGATACTGTACTGTTATAGGAGAGGTGGGATACTGTACTGTTAGAGGAGAGGTGGGATACTGTACTGTTAGAGGAGAGGTGGGATACTGTTATAGGAGAGGTGGGATACTGTTATAGGAGAGGTGGGATACTGTACTGTTATAGGAGAGGTGGGATACTGTACTGTTATAGGAGAGGTGGGATACTGTACTGTTAGAGGAGAGGTGGGATACTGTACTGTTATAGGAGAGGTGGGATACTGTACTGTTAGAGGAGAGGTGGGATACTGTACTGTTATAGGAGAGGTGGGATACTGTACTGTTATAGGAGAGGTGGGATACTGTACTGTTATAGGAGAGGTGGGATACTGTTATAGGAGAGGTGGGATACTGTACTGTTATAGGAGAGGTGGGATACTGTACTGTTATAGGAGAGGTGGGATACTGTACTGTTATAGGAGAGGTGGGATACTGTACTGTTATAGGAGAGGTGGGATACTGTACTGTTATAGGAGAGGTGGGATACTGTACTGTTAGAGGAGAGGTGGGATACTGTACTGTTATAGGAGAGGTGGGATACTGTTAGAGGAGAGGTGGGATACTGTACTGTTATAGGAGAGGTGGGATACTGTATACTGGGATACTGTACTGTTATAGGAGAGGTGGGATACTGTACTGTTATAGGAGAGGTGGGATACTGTTATAGGAGAGGTGGGATACTGTTATTAGGAGAGGTGGGATACTGTACTGTTAGAGGAGGGTGGGATACTGTTATAGGAGAGGTGGGATACTGTACTGTTATAGGAGAGGTGGGATACTGTACTGTTATAGGAGAGGTGGGATACTGTACTGTTATAGGAGAGGTGGGATACTGTACTGTTATAGGAGAGGTGGGATACTGTTATAGGACTGTTATAGGAGAGGTGGGATACTGTACTGTTAGGGAGAGGTGGGATACTGTACTGTTAGAGGAGAGGTGGGATACTGTTATAGGAGAGGTGGGATACTGTTATAGGAGAGGTGGGATACTGTACTGTTATAGGAGAGGTGGGATACTGTACTGTTAGAGGAGAGGTGGGATACTGTACTGTTAGAGGAGAGGTGGGATACTGTACTGTTATAGGAGAGGTGGGATACTGTACTGTTAGAGGAGAGGTGGGATACTGTACTGTTAGAGGAGAGGTGGGATACTGTACTGTTATAGGAGAGGTGGGATACTGTTATAGGAGAGGTGGGATACTGTACTGTTAGAGGAGAGGTGGGATACTGTACTGTTAGAGGAGAGGTGGGATACTGTTAGAGGAGAGGTGGGATACTGTACTGTTATAGGAGAGGTGGGATACTGTACTGTTAGAGGAGAGGTGGGATACTGTACTGTTATAGGAGAGGTGGGATACTGTACTGTTATAGGAGAGGTGGGATACTGTACTGTTATAGGAGAGGTGGGATACTGTACTGTTAGAGGAGAGGTGGGATACTGTTATAGGAGAGGTGGGATACTGTACTGTTATAGGAGAGGTGGGATACTGTACTGTTATAGGAGAGGTGGGATACTGTACTGTTAGAGGAGAGGTGGGATACTGTACTGTTATAGGAGAGGTGGGATACTGTACTGTTATAGGAGAGGTGGGATACTGTACTGTTATAGGAGAGGTGGGATACTGTACTGTTATAGGAGAGGTGGGATACTGTACTGTTAGAGGAGAGGTGGGATACTGTACTGTTATAGGAGGGTGGGATACTGTACTGTTATAGGGAGAGGTGGGATACTGTACTGTTATAGGAGAGGTGGGATACTGTACTGTTATAGGAGAGGTGGGATACTGTACTGTTAGAGGAGAGGTGGGATACTGTACTGTTATAGGAGAGGTGGGATACTGTACTGTTAGAGGAGAGGTGGGATACTGTACTGTTATAGGAGAGGTGGGATACTGTACTGTTAGAGGAGAGGTGGGATACTGTACTGTTATAGGAGAGGTGGGATACTGTACTGTTATAGGAGAGGTGGGATACTGTTACTGTACTGTTATAGGAGAGGTGGGATACTGTACTGTTATAGGAGAGGTGGGATACTGTACTGTTATAGGAGAGGTGGGATACTGTACTGTTATAGGAGAGGTGGGATACTGTACTGTTAGAGGAGAGGTGGGATACTGTTATAGGAGAGGTGGGATACTGTACTGTTATAGGAGAGGTGGGATACTGTACTGTTAGAGGAGAGGTGGGATACTGTACTGTTATAGGAGAGGTGGGATACTGTACTGTTATAGGAGAGGTGGGATACTGTACTGTTATAGGAGAGGTGGGATACTGTACTGTTAGAGGAGAGGTGGGATACTGTACTGTTATAGGAGAGGTGGGATACTGTACTGTTAGAGGAGAGGTGGGATACTGTACTGTTAGGAGGTGGGATACTGTACTGTTAGAGGAGAGGTGGGATACTGTTATAGGAGAGGTGGGATACTGTACTGTTATAGGAGAGGTGGGATACTGTACTGTTAGAGGAGAGGTGGGATACTGTACTGTTATAGGAGAGGTGGGATACTGTACTGTTATAGGAGAGGTGGGATACTGTACTGTTATAGGAGAGGTGGGATACTGTACTGTTATAGGAGAGGTGGGATACTGGTGGGATACTGTACTGTTATAGGAGAGGTGGGATACTGTACTGTTATAGGAGAGGTGGGATACTGTACTGTTATAGGAGAGGTGGGATACTGTACTGTTATAGGAGAGGTGGGATACTGTACTGTTATAGGAGAGGTGGGATACTGTTGTTAGAGAGAGGTGGGATACTGTACTGTTAGAGGAGAGGTGGGATACTGTTGTTATAGGAGAGGTGGGATACTGTACTGTTATAGGAGAGGTGGGATACTGTACTGTTATAGGAGAGGTGGGATACTGTACTGTTAGAGGAGAGGTGGGATACTGTACTGTTATAGGAGAGGTGGGATACTGTACTGTTATAGGAGAGGTGGGATACTGTACTGTTATAGGAGAGGTGGGATACTGTACTGTTATAGGAGAGGTGGGATACTGTACTGTTATAGGAGAGGTGGGATACTGTACTGTTATAGGAGAGGTGGGATACTGTAGGAGAGGTGGGATACTGTTGTTATAGGAGAGGTGGGATACTGTACTGTTATAGGAGAGGTGGGATACTGTACTGTTATAGGAGAGGTGGGATACTGTACTGTTATAGGAGAGGTGGGATACTGTACTGTTATAGGAGAGGTGGGATACTGTACTGTTATAGGAGAGGTGGGATACTGTACTGTTATAGGAGAGGTGGGATACTGTACTGTTATAGGAGAGGTGGGATACTGTACTGTTATAGGAGAGGTGGGATACTGTACTGTTATAGGAGAGGTGGGATACTGTACTGTTATAGGAGAGGTGGGATACTGTACTGTTATAGGAGAGGTGGGATACTGTACTGTTATAGGAGAGGTGGGATACTGTACTGTTATAGGAGAGGTGGGATACTGTACTGTTAGAGGAGAGGTGGGATACTGTACTGTTATAGGAGAGGTGGGATACTGTACTGTTATAGGAGAGGTGGGATACTGTACTGTTAGAGGAGAGGTGGGATACTGTACTGTTATAGGAGAGGTGGGATACTGTACTGTTATAGGAGAGGTGGGATACTGTACTGTTAGAGGAGAGGTGGGATACTGTACTGTTAGGAGGAGAGGTGGGATACTGTACTGTTATAGGAGAGGTGGGATACTGTACTGTTATAGGAGAGGTGGGATACTGTACTGTTATAGGAGAGGTGGGATACTGTACTGTTATAGGAGAGGTGGGATACTGTACTGTTAGAGGAGAGGTGGGATACTGTACTGTTAGAGGAGAGGTGGGATACTGTACTGTTATAGGAGAGGTGGGATACTGTACTGTTATAGGAGAGGTGGGATACTGTACTGTTATAGGAGAGGTGGGATACTGTACTGTTATAGGAGAGGTGGGATACTGTACTGTTATAGGAGAGGTGGGATACTGTACTGTTATAGGAGAGGTGGGATACTGTACTGTTAGAGGAGAGGTGGGATACTGTACTGTTAGAGGAGAGGTGGGATACTGTACTGTTAGAGGAGAGGGGGGATACTGTACTGTTAGGAGGATACTGTACTGTTAGGAGTGGGATACTGTACTGTTATAGGAGAGGTGGGATACTGTACTGTTATAGGAGAGGTGGGATACTGTACTGTTAGAGGAGGTGGGATACTGTTAGGGAGAGGTGTACTGTTATAGGAGAGGTGGGATACTGTATAGGAGAGGTGGGATACTGTACTGTTATAGGAGAGGTGGGATACTGTTAGGAGAGGTGGGATACTGTACTGTTAGAGGAGAGGTGGGATACTGTACTGTTATAGGAGAGGTGGGATACTGTACTGTTAGAGGAGGTGGGATACTGTACTGTTATAGGAGAGGTGGGATACTGTACTGTTATAGGAGAGGTGGGATACTGTACTGTTAGAGGAGAGGTGGGATACTGTACTGTTATAGGAGAGGTGGGATACTGTACTGTTATAGGAGAGGTGGGATACTGTACTGTTATAGGAGAGGTGGGATACTGTACTGTTATAGGAGAGGTGGGATACTGTACTGTTATAGGAGAGGTGGGATACTGTACTGTTATAGGAGAGGTGGGATACTGTACTGTTATAGGAGAGGTGGGATACTGTACTGTTAGAGGAGAGGTGGGATACTGTACTGTTATAGGAGAGGTGGGATACTGTACTGTTATAGGAGAGGTGGGATACTGTACTGTTAGAGGAGAGGTGGGATACTGTACTGTTATAGGAGAGGTGGGATACTGTACTGTTATAGGAGAGGTGGGATACTGTACTGTTAGAGGAGAGGTGGGATACTGTACTGTTATAGGAGAGGTGGGATACTGTACTGTTAGAGGAGAGGTGGGATACTGTACTGTTAGAGGAGAGGTGGGATACTGTACTGTTATAGGAGAGGTGGGATACTGTACTGTTATAGGAGAGGTGGGATACTGTACTGTTAGAGGAGAGGTGGGATACTGTACTGTTATAGGAGAGGTGGGATACTGTACTGTTATAGGAGAGGTGGGATACTGTACTGTTAGAGGAGAGGTGGGATACTGTACTGTTATAGGAGAGGTGGGATACTGTACTGTTATAGGAGAGGTGGGATACTGTTACTGTACTACTGTTAGGGAGAGGTGGGATACTGTACTGTTATAGGAGAGGTGGGATACTGTACTGTTATAGGAGAGGTGGGATACTGTACTGTTAGAGGAGAGGTGGGATACTGTACTGTTAGAGGAGAGGTGGGATACTGTACTGTTATAGGAGGAGAGGTGGGATACTGTACTGTTAGAGGAGAGGTGGGATACTGTACTGTTATAGGAGAGGTGGGATACTGTACTGTTATAGGAGAGGTGGGATACTGTACTGTTAGAGGAGAGGTGGGATACTGTACTGTTAGAGGAGAGGTGGGATACTGTACTGTTAGGAGAGGTGGGATGTACTGTTATAGGAGAGGTGGGATACTGTACTGTTATAGGAGAGGTGGGATACTGTACTGTTAGAGGAGGTGGGATACTGGTGGGATACTGTACTGTTATAGGAGAGGTGGGATACTGTACTGTTATAGGAGAGGTGGGATACTGTACTGTTAGAGGAGAGGTGGGATACTGTTATAGGAGAGGTGGGATACTGTACTGTTAGAGGAGAGGTGGGATACTGTACTGTTATAGGAGAGGTGGGATACTGTACTGTTATAGGAGAGGTGGGATACTGTACTGTTATAGGAGAGGTGGGATACTGTACTGTTATAGGAGAGGTGGGATACTGTACTGTTATAGGAGAGGTGGGATACTGTTATAGAGAGGTGGGATACTGTACTGTTAGAGGAGAGGTGGGATACTGTACTGTTATAGGAGAGGTGGGATACTGTACTGTTATAGGAGAGGTGGGATACTGTACTGTTAGGGAGAGGTGGGATACTGTACTGTTATAGGAGAGGTGGGATACTGTACTGTTAGAGGAGAGGTGGGATACTGTACTGTTATAGGAGAGGTGGGATACTGTACTGTTATAGGAGAGGTGGGATACTGTACTGTTATAGGAGAGGTGGGATACTGTACTGTTAGAGGAGAGGTGGGATACTGTACTGTTAGAGGAGAGGTGGGATACTGTACTGTTAGAGGAGAGGTGGGATACTGTACTGTTATAGGAGAGGTGGGATACTGTACTGTTATAGGAGAGGTGGGATACTGTACTGTTATAGGAGAGGTGGGATACTGTACTGTTAGAGGAGAGGTGGGATACTGTACTGTTATAGGAGAGGTGGGATACTGTACTGTTATAGGAGAGGTGGGATACTGTACTGTTAGAGGAGAGGTGGGATACTGTACTGTTAGGGAGAGGTGGGATACTGTACTGTTATAGGAGAGGTGGGATACTGTACTGTTATAGGAGAGGTGGGATACTGTACTGTTATAGGAGAGGTGGGATACTGTACTGTTATAGGAGAGGTGGGATACTGTACTGTTATAGGAGAGGTGGGATACTGTACTGTTATAGGAGAGGTGGGATACTGTACTGTTATAGGAGAGGTGGGATACTGTACTGTTATAGGAGAGGTGGGATACTGTACTGTTATAGGAGAGGTGGGATACTGTACTGTTATAGGAGAGGTGGGATACTGTGTTAGAGGAGAGGTGGGATACTGTACTGTTATAGGAGAGGTGGGATACTGTACTGTTATAGGAGAGGTGGGATACTGTACTGTTATAGGAGAGGTGGGATACTGTACTGTTATAGGAGAGGTGGGATACTGTACTGTTAGAGGAGAGGTGGGATACTGTACTGTTATGGGAGGAGAGGAGAGGTGGGATACTGTACTGTTAGAGGAGAGGTGGGATACTGTACTGTTAGAGGAGAGGTGGGATACTGTACTGTTATAGGAGAGGTGGGATACTGTACTGTTATAGGAGAGGTGGGATACTGTACTGTTATAGGAGAGGTGGGATACTGTACTGTTATAGGAGAGGTGGGATACTGTACTGTTATAGGAGAGGTGGGATACTGTACTGTTATAGGAGAGGTGGGATACTGTACTGTTATAGGAGAGGTGGGATACTGTACTGTTATAGGAGAGGTGGGATACTGTACTGTTATAGGAGAGGTGGGATACTGTACTGTTATAGGAGAGGTGGGATACTGTACTGTTAGAGGAGAGGTGGGATACTGTACTGTTATAGGAGAGGTGGGAGTTATAGGAGAGTGGGATACTGTACTGTTATAGGAGAGGTGGGATACTGTACTGTTAGAGGAGAGGTGGGATACTGTACTGTTATGGGATACTGTACTGTTATAGGAGAGGTGGGATACTGTACTGTTATAGGAGAGGTGGGATACTGTACTGTTATAGGAGAGGTGGGATACTGTACTGTTATAGGAGAGGTGGGATACTGTACTGTTATAGGAGGTGGGATACTGTACTGTTATAGGAGAGGTGGGATACTGTACTGTTATAGGAGAGGTGGGATACTGTACTGTTATAGGAGAGGTGGGATACTGTACTGTTACTGTTATAGGAGAGGTGGGATACTGTACTGTTATAGGAGAGGTGGGATACTGTACTGTTATAGGAGAGGTGGGATACTGTACTGTTATAGGAGAGGTGGGATACTGTACTGTTAGAGGAGAGGTGGGATACTGTACTGTTAGAGGAGAGGTGGGATACTGTACTGTTATAGGAGAGGTGGGATACTGTACTGTTATAGGAGAGGTGGGATACTGTACTGTTATAGGAGAGGTGGGATACTGTACTGTTATAGGAGAGGTGGGATACTGTACTGTTATAGGAGAGGTGGGATACTGTACTGTTAGAGGAGAGGTGGGATACTGTACTGTTATAGGAGAGGTGGGATACTGTACTGTTAGAGGAGAGGTGGGATACTGTTAGAGGAGAGGTGGGATACTGTACTGTTATAGGAGAGGTGGGATACTGTACTGTTATAGGAGAGGTGGGATACTGTACTGTTAGAGGAGAGGTGGGATACTGTACTGTTATAGGAGAGGTGGGATACTGTACTGTTATAGGAGAGGTGGGATACTGTTATAGGAGAGGTGGGATACTGTTATAGGAGAGGTGGGATACTGTACTGTTATAGGAGATACTGTACTGTTATAGGATGGGATACTGTACTGTTATAGGAGAGGTGGGATACTGTACTGTTATAGGAGAGGTGGGATACTGTACTGTTATAGGAGGAGGGTGGGATACTGTACTGTTATAGGAGAGGTGGGATACTGTACTGTTAGAGGAGAGGTGGGATACTGTACTGTTATAGGAGAGGTGGGATACTGTACTGTTATAGGAGAGGTGGGATACTGTACTGTTAGAGGAGAGGTGGGATACTGTACTGTTATAGGAGAGGTGGGATACTGTACTGTTAGAGGAGAGGTGGGATACTGTACTGTTATAGGAGAGGTGGGATACTGTACTGTTATAGGGAGAGGTGGGATACTGTACTGTTACTGTACTGTTATAGGAGAGGGATACTGGTTATAGGATACTGTACTGTTATAGGAGAGGTGGGATACTGTACTGTTATAGGAGAGGTGGGACACTGTTAGGGACTACTGTACTGTTATAGGAGAGGTGGGATACTGTACTGTTATAGGAGAGGTGGGATACTGTACTGTTATAGGAGAGGTGGGATACTGTACTGTTATAGGAGAGGTGGGATACTGTACTGTTAGAGGAGAGGTGGGATACTGTACTGTTATAGGAGAGGTGGGATACTGTACTGTTATAGTACTGTTAGGAGGGTGGGATACTGTACTGTTATAGGAGAGGTGGGATACTGTACTGTTATGGGAGTTAGAGAGAGGTGGGATACTGTACTGTTATAGGAGAGGTGGGATACTGTACTGTTATAGGAGAGGTGGGATACTGTACTGTTATAGGAGAGGTGGGATACTGTACTGTTATAGGAGAGGTGGGATACTGTACTGTTATAGGAGAGGTGGGATACTGTACTGTTAGAGGAGAGGTGGGATACTGTACTGTTATAGGAGAGGTGGGATACTGTACTGTTATAGGAGAGGTGGGATACTGTACTGTTATAGGAGAGGTGGGATACTGTACTGTTATAGGAGAGGTGGGATACTGTACTGTTAGAGGAGAGGTGGGATACTGTACTGTTATAGGAGAGGTGGGATACTGTACTGTTAGAGGAGAGGTGGGATACTGTACTGTTAGAGGAGAGGTGGGATACTGTACTGTTATAGGAGAGGTGGGAGTTAGAGGAGAGGTGGGATACTGTACTGTTATAGATGGGATACTGTACTGTTATAGGAGAGGTGGGATACTGTACTGTTATAGGAGAGGTGGGATACTGTACTGTTATAGGAGAGGTGGGATACTGTACTGTTATAGGAGAGGTGGGATACTGTACTGTTATAGGAGAGGTGGGATACTGTACTGTTAGAGGAGAGGTGGGATACTGTACTGTTATAGGAGAGGTGGGATACTGTACTGTTATAGGAGAGGTGGGATACTGTACTGTTATAGGAGAGGGGGATAGGACTGTTACTGTACTGTTATAGGAGAGGTGGGATACTGTACTGTTATAGGAGAGGTGGGATACTGTACTGTTATAGGAGAGGTGGGATACTGTACTGTTATAGGAGAGGTGGGATACTGTACTGTTATAGGAGAGGTGGGATACTGTACTGTTATAGGAGAGGTGGGATACTGTGGGATACTGTACTGTTATAGGAGAGGTGGGATACTGTACTGTTAGAGGAGAGGTGGATACTGTACTGTTATAGGAGAGGTGGGATACTGTACTGTTATAGGAGGAGAGGTGGGATACTGTACTGTTATAGGAGAGGTGGGATACTGTACTGTTATAGGAGAGGTGGGATACTGTACTGTTATAGGAGAGGTGGGATACTGTACTGTTATAGGAGAGGTGGGATACTGTACTGTTATAGGAGAGGTGGGATACTGTACTGTTATAGGAGAGGTGGGATACTGTACTGTTAGAGGAGAGGTGGGATACTGAGGTGGGATACTGTACTGTTAGAGGAGAGGTGGGATACTGTACTGTTAGGAGAGGTGGGATACTGTACTGTTAGAGGAGAGGTGGGATACTGTACTGTTATAGGAGAGGTGGGATACTGTACTGTTATAGGAGAGGTGGGATACTGTACTAGGAGAGGTGGGATACTGTACTGTTATAGGAGAGGTGGGATACTGTACTGTTATAGGAGAGGTGGGATACTGTACTGTTATAGGAGAGGTGGGATACTGTACTGTTATAGGAGAGGTGGGATACTGTACTGTTATAGGAGAGGTGGGATACTGTACTGTTATAGGAGAGGTGGGATACTGTACTGTTATAGGAGAGGTGGGATACTGTACTGTTAGAGGAGAGGTGGGATACTGTACTGTTATAGGAGAGGTGGGATACTGTACTGTTATAGGAGAGGGGGATACTGTACTGTTATAGGAGAGGTGGGATACTGTACTGTTAGAGGAGAGGTGGGATACTGTACTGTTAGAGGAGAGTAGGGAGAGGTGGGATACTGTACTGTTATAGGAGGAGGTGGGATACTGTACTGTTATAGGAGAGGTGGGATACTGTACTGTTATAGGAGAGGTGGGATACTGTACTGTTATAGGAGAGGTGGGATACTGTTATAGGAGAGGTGGGATACTGTACTGTTATAGGGTGGGATACTGTTAGGTGGGATACTGTACTGTTATAGGAGAGGTGGGATACTGTACTGTTATAGGAGAGGTGGGATGCTGTACTGTTAGGGAGAGGTGGGATACTGTACTGTTATAGGACTGTACTGTTAGGAGAGGTGGGATACTGTACTGTTATAGGAGAGGTGGGATACTGTACTGTTAGAGGAGAGGTGGGATACTGTACTGTTATAGGAGGTGGGATACTGTACTGTTATAGGAGAGGTGGGATACTGTACTGTTATAGGAGAGGTGGGATACTGTACTGTTATAGGAGAGGTGGGATACTGTACTGTTATAGGAGAGGTGGGATACTGTACTGTTATAGGAGAGGTGGGATACTGTACTGTTATAGGAGAGGTGGGATACTGTACTGTTATAGGAGAGGTGGGATACTGTTATAGGAGAGGTGGGATACTGTACTGTTATAGGAGAGGTGGGATACTGTACTGTTATAGGAGAGGTGGGATACTGTACTGTTATAGGAGAGGTGGGATACTGTACTGTTATAGGAGAGGTGGGATACTGTACTGTTAGAGGAGAGGTGGGATACTGTACTGTTATAGGAGAGGTGGGATACTGTACTGTTATAGGAGAGGTGGGATACTGTACTGTTATAGGAGAGGTGGATACTGTACTGTTATAGGAGAGGTGGGATACTGTACTGTTATAGGAGAGGTGGGATACTGTACTGTTATAGGAGAGGTGGGATACTGTACTGTTATAGGAGAGGTGGGATACTGTTGTTATAGGAGAGGTGGGATACTGTACTGTTAGAGGAGAGGTGGGATACTGTACTGTTATAGGAGAGGTGGGATACTGTACTGTTATAGGAGAGGTGGGATACTGTACTGTTATAGGAGAGGTGGGATACTGTACTGTTATAGGAGAGGTGGGATACTGTGTTATAGGAGAGGTGGGATGGGATACTGTTATAGGAGAGGTGGGACTGTTATAGGAGAGGTGGGATACTGTACTGTTATAGGAGAGGTGGGATACTGTACTGTTATAGGAGAGGTGGGATACTGTACTGTTATAGGAGAGGTGGGATACTGTACTGTTATAGGAGAGGTGGGATACTGTTATAGGAGAGGTGGGATACTGTACTGTTATAGGAGAGGTGGGATACTGTTATAGGAGAGGTGGGATACTGTACTGTTATAGGAGAGGTGGGATACTGTACTGTTATAGGAGAGGTGGGATACTGTACTGTTATAGGAGAGGTGGGATACTGTACTGTTATAGGAGAGGTGGGATACTGTACTGTTATAGGAGAGGTGGGATACTGTACTGTTATAGGAGAGGTGGGATACTGTACTGTTATAGGAGAGGTGGGATACTGTACTGTTATAGGAGAGGTGGGATACTGTACTGTTATAGGAGAGGTGGGATACTGTACTGTTATAGGAGAGGTGGGATACTGTTATAGGAGAGGTGGGATACTGTACTGTTATAGGAGAGGTGGGATACTGTACTGTTATAGGAGAGGTGGGATACTGTACTGTTATAGGAGAGGTGGGATACTGTTATAGGAGAGGTGGGATACTGTACTGTTATAGGAGAGGTGGGATACTGTACTGTTATAGGAGAGGTGGGATACTGTACTGTTATAGGAGAGGTGGGATACTGTACTGTTATAGGAGAGGTGGGATACTGTACTGTTATAGGAGAGGTGGGATACTGTACTGTTATAGGAGAGGTGGGATACTGTACTGTTATAGGAGAGGTGGGATACTGTACTGTTATAGGAGAGGTGGGATACTGTACTGTTATAGGAGAGGTGGGATACTGTACTGTTAGAGGAGAGGTGGGATACTGTTATAGGAGAGGTGGGATACTGTACTGTTATAGGAGAGGTGGGATACTGTTATAGGAGAGGTGGGATACTGTACTGTTATAGGAGAGGTGGGATACTGTACTGTTAGAGGAGAGGTGGGATACTGTACTGTTATAGGAGAGGTGGGATACTGTACTGTTATAGGAGAGGTGGGATACTGTACTGTTATAGGAGAGGTGGGATACTGTACTGGGATTGTACTGTTATAGGAGAGGTGGGATACTGTACTGTTATAGGAGAGGTGGGATACTGTACTGTTATAGGAGAGGTGGGATACTGTACTGTTATAGGAGAGGTGGGATACTGTACTGTTATAGGAGAGGTGGGATACTGTTACTGTTATAGGAGAGGTGGGATACTGTACTGTTATAGGAGAGGTGGGATACTGTACTGTTATAGGAGAGGTGGGATACTGTACTGTTATAGGAGAGGTGGGATACTGTACTGTTATAGGAGAGGTGGGATACTGTACTGTTATAGGAGAGGTGGGATACTGTTACTGTTATAGGAGAGGTGGGATACTGTTATAGGAGAGGTGGGATACTGTTAGAGGAGAGGTGGGATACTGTTGTTATAGGAGAGGTGGGATACTGTACTGTTATATAGGAGAGGTGGGATACTGTACTGTTATAGGAGAGGTGGGATACTGTACTGTTATAGGAGAGGTGGGATACTGTACTGTTATAGGAGAGGTGGGATACTGTTATAGGAGAGGTGGGATACTGTACTGTTATAGGAGAGGTGGGATACTGTACTGTTATAGGAGATACTGGAGAGGGATACTGTACTGTTATAGGAGAGGTGGGATACTGTACTGTTATAGGAGAGGTGGGATACTGTACTGTTATAGGAGAGGTGGGATACTGTACTGTTATAGGAGAGGTGGGATACTGTACTGTTATAGGAGAGGTGGGATACTGTACTGTTATAGGAGAGGTGGGATACTGTACTGTTATAGGAGAGGTGGGATACTGTTAGAGGAGAGGTGGGATACTGTTATAGGAGAGGTGGGATACTGTACTGTTAGAGGAGAGGTGGGATACTGGGAGAGGTGGGATACTGTTAGAGGAGAGGTGGGATACTGTTATAGGAGAGGTGGGATACTGTACTGTTATAGGAGAGGTGGGATACTGTACTGTTATAGGAGAGGTGGGATACTGTTAGAGGAGAGGTGGGATACTGTACTGTTATAGGAGAGGTGGGATACTGTACTGTTATAGGAGAGGTGGGATACTGTACTGTTATAGGAGAGGTGGGATACTGTACTGTTATAGGAGAGGTGGGATACTGTACTGTTATAGGAGAGGTGGGATACTGTACTGTTATAGGAGAGGTGGGATACTGTTATAGGAGAGGTGGGATACTGTACTGTGGGATAGAGGAGAGGTGGGATACTGTACTGTTATAGGAGAGGTGGGATACTGTACTGTTATAGGAGAGGTGGGATACTGTACTGTTATAGGAGAGGTGGGATACTGTACTGTTATAGGAGAGGTGGGATACTGTACTGTTATAGGAGAGGTGGGATACTGTACTGTTATAGGAGAGGTGGGATACTGTTACTGTTATAGGAGAGGTGGGATACTGTACTGTTAGAGGAGAGGTGGGATACTGTACTGTTAGAGGAGAGGTGGGATACTGTACTGTTATAGGAGAGGTGGGATACTGTACTGTTAGAGGAGAGGTGGGATACTGTACTGTTATAGGAGAGGTGGGATACTGTACTGTTATAGGAGAGGTGGGATACTGTACTGTTATAGGAGAGGTGGGATACTGTACTGTTATAGGAGAGGTGGGATACTGTACTGTTAGAGGAGAGGTGGGATACTGTTACTGTTATAGGAGAGGTGGGATACTGTACTGTTATAGGAGAGGTGGGATACTGTACTGTTATAGGAGAGGTGGGATACTGTACTGTTATAGGAGAGGTGGGATACTGTACTGTTATAGGAGAGGTGGGATACTGTACTGTTATAGGAGAGGTGGGATACTGTACTGTTATAGGAGAGGTGGGATACTGTTATAGGAGAGGTGGGATACTGTTATAGGAGAGGTGGGGACTGTTATAGGTGGGATACTGTACTGTTAGAGGAGAGGTGGGATACTGTACTGTTATAGGAGAGGTGGGATACTGTACTGTTATAGGAGAGGTGGGATACTGTACTGTTATAGGAGAGGTGGGATACTGTACTGTTAGAGGAGAGGTGGGATACTGTACTGTTATAGGAGAGGTGGGATACTGTACTGTTAGAGGAGAGGTGGGATACTGTACTGTTAGAGGAGAGGTGGGATACTGTACTGTTAGAGGAGAGGTGGGATACTGTACTGTTATAGGAGAGGTGGGATACTGTACTGTTAGGAGAGGTGGGATACTGTTGTTATAGGAGAGGTGGGATACTGTACTGTTATAGGAGAGGTGGGATACTGTACTGTTATAGGAGAGGTGGGATACTGTTATAGGAGAGGTGGGATACTGTTATAGGAGAGGTGGGATACTGTTATAGGAGAGGTGGGATACTGTTATAGGAGAGGTGGGATACTGTACTGTTATAGGAGAGGTGGGATACTGTTATAGGAGAGGTGGGATACTGTTATAGGAGAGGTGGGATACTGTTATAGGAGAGGTGGGATACTGTACTGTTAGAGGAGAGGTGGGATACTGTACTGTTATAGGAGAGGTGGGATACTGTACTGTTATAGGAGAGGTGGGATACTGACTGTTATAGGAGAGGTGGGATACTGTACTGTTATAGGAGAGGTGGGATACTGTTACTGTTATAGGAGAGGTGGGATACTGTACTGTTATAGGAGAGGTGGGATACTGTACTGTTATAGGAGAGGTGGGATACTGTACTGTTATAGGAGAGGTGGGATACTGTACTGTTAGAGGAGAGGTGGGATACTGTACTGTTATAGGAGAGGTGGGATACTGTACTGTTAGAGGAGAGGTGGGATACTGTACTGTTATAGGAGAGGTGGGATACTGTACTGTTATAGGAGAGGTGGGATACTGTTATAGGAGAGGTGGGATACTGTACTGTTATAGGAGAGGTGGGATACTGTACTGTTATAGGAGAGGTGGGATACTGTATAGGAGAGGTGGGATACTGTTAGAGGAGAGGTGGGATACTGTTATAGGAGAGGTGGGATACTGTACTGTTAGAGGAGAGGTGGGATACTGTACTGTTAGAGGAGAGGTGGGATACTGTACTGTTATAGGAGAGGTGGGATACTGTACTGTTATAGGAGAGGTGGGATACTGTACTGTTATAGGAGAGGATACTGTTATAGGAGAGGTGGGATACTGTACTGTTAGAGGAGAGGTGGGATACTGTACTGTTATAGGAGAGGTGGGATACTGTACTGTTATAGGAGAGGTGGGATACTGTTAGAGGAGAGGTGGGATACTGTACTGTTATAGGAGAGGTGGGATACTGTACTGTTATAGGAGAGGTGGGATACTGTACTGTTAGAGGAGAGGTGGGATACTGTACTGTTAGAGGAGAGGTGGGATACTGTACTGTTATAGGAGAGGTGGGATACTGTACTGTTATAGGAGAGGTGGGATACTGTACTGTTATAGGAGAGGTGGGATACTGTACTGTTAGAGGAGAGGTGGGATACTGTACTGTTAGAGGAGAGGTGGGATACTGTACTGTTATAGGAGAGGTGGGATACTGTACTGTTATAGTGGGATACTGTACTGTTATAGGAGAGGTGGGATACTGTACTGTTATAGGAGAGGTGGGATACTGTACTGTTAGGAGAGGTGGGATACTGTACTGTTAGAGGAGAGGTGGGATACTGTACTGTTATAGGAGAGGTGGGATACTGTACTGTTATAGGAGAGGTGGGATACTGTACTGTTAGAGGAGAGGTGGGATACTGTACTGTTATAGGAGGTGGGATACTGTACTGTTATAGGAGAGGTGGGATACTGTACTGTTATAGGAGAGGTGGGATACTGTACTGTTATAGGAGAGGTGGGATACTGTACTGTTATAGGAGAGGTGGGATACTGTACTGTTATAGGAGAGGTGGGATACTGTACTGTTAGAGGAGAGGTGGGATACTGTACTGTTAGAGGAGAGGTGGGATACTGTACTGTTATAGGAGAGGTGGGATACTGTACTGTTATAGGAGAGGTGGGATACTGTACTGTTATAGGAGAGGTGGGATACTGTACTGTTATAGGAGAGGTGGGATACTGTACTGTTAGAGGAGAGGTGGGATACTGTACTGTTATAGGAGAGGTGGGATACTGTACTGTTATAGGAGAGGTGGGATACTGTACTGTTATAGGAGAGGTGGGATACTGTACTGTTATAGGAGAGGTGGGATACTGTACTGTTATAGGAGAGGTGGGATACTGTACTGTTATAGGAGAGGTGGGATACTGTACTGTTAGGAGAGGTGGGATACTGTACTGTTATAGGAGAGGTGGGATACTGTACTGTTATAGGAGAGGTGGGATACTGTACTGTTATAGGAGAGGTGGGATACTGTACTGTTATAGGAGAGGTGGGATACTGTACTGTTATAGGAGAGGTGGGATACTGTACTGTTATAGGAGAGGTGGGATACTGTACTGTTATAGGAGAGGTGGGATACTGTACTGTTAGAGGAGAGGTGGGATACTGTACTGTTATAGGAGAGGTGGGATACTGTACTGTTATAGGAGAGGTGGGATACTGTACTGTTAGAGGAGAGGTGGGATACTGTACTGTTAGAGGAGAGGTGGGATACTGTACTGTTAGAGGAGAGGTGGGATACTGTACTGTTAGAGAGGTGGGATACTGTACTGTTATAGGAGAGGTGGGATACTGTACTGTTATAGGAGAGGTGGGATACTGTACTGTTAGAGGAGAGGTGGGATACTGTACTGTTAGAGGAGAGGTGGGATACTGTACTGTTATAGGAGAGGTGGGATACTGTACTGTTATAGGAGATACTGTACTGGTGGGATACTGTACTGTTATAGGAGAGGTGGGATACTGTACTGTTATAGGAGAGGTGGGATACTGTACTGTTATAGGAGAGGTGGGATACTGTACTGTTATAGGAGAGGTGGGATACTGTACTGTTAGAGGAGAGGTGGGATACTGTACTGTTATAGGAGAGGTGGGATACTGTTATAGGAGAGGTGTACTACTGTTAGGGAGAGGTGGGATACTGTACTGTTATAGGAGAGGTGGGATACTGTACTGTTATAGGAGAGGTGGGATACTGTACTGTTATAGGAGAGGTGGGATACTGTACTGTTATAGGAGAGGTGGGATACTGTACTGTTATAGGAGAGGTGGGATACTGTACTGTTATAGGAGAGGTGGGATACTGTACTGGGATACTGTACTGTTAGAGGAGAGGTGGGATACTGTACTGTTATAGGAGAGGTGGGATACTGTACTGTTAGAGGAGAGGTGGGATACTGTACTGTTAGAGGAGAGGTGGGATACTGTACTGTGGGATGGGATACTGTACTGTTATAGGAGAGGTGGGATACTGTACTGTTATAGGAGAGGTGGGATACTGTACTGTTATAGGAGAGGTGGGATACTGTACTGTTATAGGAGAGGTGGGATACTGTACTGTTATAGGAGAGGTGGGATACTGTACTGTTATAGGAGAGGTGGGATACTGTACTGTTATAGGAGAGGTGGGATACTGTACTGTTATAGGAGAGGTGGGATACTGTACTGTTATAGGAGAGGTGGGATACTGTACTGTTATAGGAGAGGTGGGATACTGTACTGTTATAGGAGAGGTGGGATACTGTACTGTTATAGGAGAGGTGGGATACTGTACTGTTATAGGAGAGGTGGGATGGTGTACTGTTATAGGAGAGGTGGGATACTGTACTGTTATAGGAGAGGTGGGATACTGTACTGTTATAGGAGAGGTGGGATACTGTACTGTTATAGGAGAGGTGGGATACTGTACTGTTATAGGAGAGGTGGGATACTGTACTGTTATAGGAGAGGTGGGTATGTTACTGTACTGTTATAGGAGAGGTGGGATACTGTACTGTTATAGGAGAGGTGGGATACTGTACTGTTATAGGAGAGGTGGGATACTGTACTGTTATAGGAGAGGTGGGATACTGTACTGTTATAGGAGAGGTGGGATACTGTACTGTTATAGGAGAGGTGGGATACTGTACTGTTATAGGAGAGGTGGGATACTGTACTGTTATAGGAGAGGTGGGATATACTGTACTGTTATAGGAGAGGTGGGATACTGTACTGTTATAGGAGAGGTGGGATACTGTACTGTTATAGGAGAGGTGGGATACTGTACTGTTATAGGAGAGGTGGGATACTGTACTGTTATAGGAGAGGTGGGATACTGTACTGTTATAGGAGAGGTGGGATACTGTACTGTTAGAGGAGAGGTGGGATACTGTACTGTTAGAGGAGAGGTGGGATACTGTACTGTTAGAGGAGAGGTGGGATACTGTACTGTTATAGGAGAGGTGGGATACTGTACTGTTAGAGGAGAGGTGGGATACTGTACTGTTATAGGAGAGGTGGGATACTGTTAGAGGAGAGGTGGGATACTGTTATAGGAGAGGTGGGATACTGTACTGTTAGAGGAGAGGTGGGATACTGTACTGTTATAGGAGAGGTGGGAGGAGAGGTGGGATACTGTACTGTTATAGGAGAGGTGGGATACTGTACTGTTATAGGAGAGGTGGGATACTGTACTGTTATAGGAGAGGTGGGATACTGTACTGTTATAGGAGAGGTGGGATACTGTACTGTTATAGGAGAGGTGGGATACTGTACTGTTATAGGAGAGGTGGGATACTGTTAGAGGAGAGGTGGGATACTGTTATAGGAGAGGTGGGATACTGTACTGTTATAGGAGAGGTGGGATACTGTACTGTTATAGGAGAGGTGGGATACTGTACTGTTATAGGAGAGGTGGGATACTGTACTGTTATAGGAGAGGTGGGATACTGTTATAGGAGAGGTGGGATACTGTACTGTTATAGGAGAGGTGGGATACTGTACTGTTATAGGAGAGGTGGGATACTGTACTGTTAGAGGAGAGGTGGGATACTGTACTGTTATAGGAGAGGTGGGATACTGTACTGTTATAGGAGAGGTGGGATACTGTACTGTTATAGGAGAGGTGGGATACTGTACTGTTATAGGAGAGGTGGGATACTGTACTGTTATAGGAGAGGTGGGATACTGTACTGTTATAGGAGAGGTGGGATACTGTACTGTTATAGGAGAGGTGGGATACTGTACTGTTATAGGAGAGGTGGGATACTGTACTGTTATAGGAGAGGTGGGATACTGTACTGTTACTAGGAGAGGTAGGAGAGGTGGGATACTGTACTGTTAGAGGAGAGGTGGGATGGTGTACTGTTATAGGAGAGGTGGGATACTGTACTGTTATAGGAGAGGTGGGATACTGTACTGTTATAGGAGAGGTGGGATACTGTACTGTTATAGGAGAGGTGGGATACTGTACTGTTATAGGAGAGGTGGGATACTGTACTGTTATAGGAGAGGTGGGATACTGTACTGTTATAGGAGAGGTGGGATACTGTACTGTTATAGGAGGTGGGATACTGTACTGTTAGAGGGATGGGATACTGTACTGTTATAGGAGAGGTGGGATACTGTACTGTTAGAGGAGAGGTGGGATACTGTACTGTTATAGGAGAGGTGGGATACTGTACTGTTATAGGAGAGGTGGGATACTGTACTGTTATAGGAGAGGTGGGATACTGTACTGTTATAGGAGAGGTGGGATACTGTACTGTTATAGGAGAGGTGGGATACTGTACTGTTATATACTGGTTAGAGGAGAGGTGGGATACTGTACTGTTATAGGAGAGGTGGGATACTGTACTGTTATGGGAGGTTATAGGAGGGTGGGATACTGTACTGTTATAGGAGAGGTGGGATGGTGTACTGTTATAGGAGAGGTGGGATACTGTACTGTTATAGGAGAGGTGGGATACTGTACTGTTATAGGAGAGGTGGGATACTGTACTGTTATAGGAGAGGTGGGATACTGTACTGTTAGAGGAGAGGTGGGATACTGTACTGTTATAGGAGATGGGATACTGTACTGTTATAGGAGAGGTGGGATACTGTACTGTTATAGGAGAGGTGGGATACTGTACTGTTATAGGAGAGGTGGGATACTGTACTGTTATAGGAGAGGTGGGATGGTGTACTGTTATAGGAGGAGGATACTGTACTGGATATACTGTACTGTTAGAGGAGAGGTGGGATACTGTACTGTTATAGGAGAGGTGGGATACTGTACTGTTATAGGAGAGGTGGGATACTGTACTGTTATAGGAGGGGATACTGTACTGTTATAGGAGATGGGTACTGTTAGGGAGTACTGTTATGGGATACTGGAGGAGGTGGGATACTGTACTGTTATAGGAGAGGTGGGATACTGTACTGTTATAGGAGAGGTGGGATACTGTACTGTTAGAGGAGAGGTGGGATACTGTTATAGGAGAGGTGGGACACTGTTAGAGGAGAGGTGGGATACTGTACTGTTATAGGAGAGGTGGGATACTGTTAGAGGAGAGGTGGGATACTGTATAGGAGAGGTGGGATACTGTTATAGGAGAGGTGGGATACTGTTAGAGGAGAGGTGGGATACTGTACTGTTATAGGAGAGGTGGGATACTGTTAGAGGAGAGGTGGGATACTGTACTGTTATAGGAGAGGTGGGATACTGTTATAGGAGAGGTGGGATACTGTACTGTTATAGGAGAGGTGGGATACTGTACTGTTAGAGGAGAGGTGGGATACTGTTAGAGGAGAGGTGGGATACTGTACTGTTATAGGAGAGGTGGGATACTGTACTGTTATAGGAGAGGTGGGATGGTGTACTGTTATAGGAGAGGTGGGATACTGTACTGTTAGAGGAGAGGTGGGATACTGTACTGTTATAGGAGAGGTGGGATACTGTACTGTTATAGGAGAGGTGGGATGGTGTACTGTTATAGGAGAGGTGGGATACTGTACTGTTAGAGGAGAGGTGGGATACTGTACTGTTATAGGAGAGGTGTGATACTGTACTGTTAGAGGAGAGGTGGGATACTGTACTGTTATAGGAGAGGTGGGATACTGTACTGTTATAGGAGAGGTCGGATACTGTACTGTTATAGGAGAGGTGGGATACTGTACTGTTAGAGGAGAGGTGGGATACTGTACTGTTATAGGAGAGGTGGGATACTGTTAGAGGAGAGGTGGGATACTGTACTGTTAGAGGAGAGGTGGGATACTGTACTGTTAGAGGAGAGGTGGGATACTGTACTGTTATAGGAGAGGTGGGATACTGTTAGAGGAGAGGTGGGATACTGTACTGTTATAGGAGAGGTGGGATACTGTACTGTTATAGGAGAGGTGGGATACTGTACTGTTAGAGGAGAGGTGGGATACTGTACTGTTATAGGAGAGGTGGGATACTGTACTGTTATAGGAGAGGTGGGATACTGTACTGTTATAGGAGAGGTGGGATACTGTACTGTTATAGGAGAGGTGGGATACTGTACTGTTATAGGAGAGGTGGGATGGTGTACTGTTATAGTAGAGGTGGGATACTGTACTGTTATAGGAGAGGTGGGATACTGTACTGTTATAGGAGAGGTGGGATACTGTACTGTTAGAGGAGAGGTGGGATACTGTACTGTTATAGGAGAGGTGGGATGGTGTACTGAGAGAAAGGTTTTCTGAACAGACATTTTGTTCGTCCCCACGAGGTCAAATGCTATTTCTAGGTGGTCGAGGGTTCGTTGTAGAGTTAGGAGCTAGGTTTTTTCGTGTAAGGTTAGGGTAAGTGTAAGGGTAAGAGTACTGGTTAGGGGTTAAGGAAAATAGGATTTTGAATGGCACTGAATTGTGTGTCCATACAAGTTCAGCTGTACAAGACTGTGTGCATGTGTGAGTGTCCATAAGCTCACAAATATGTGTATAAAAACTATTGGGGTACCATAGACAATTCAATCCCTGAGTGAAAATCATTTCTAATTCACATTCAGAAACGGTTCAGGACTCAATAATGAAAATATGCAAAAAAGCTCCAAACTAATTTCTCTGTGATTTAGAATATAATCATTAGTGGGAATGAGAGTGGCTCTGCCTCCGGCTCTGTGTGGGGAGATTACGCTTTAACCCACTGAGTAGCGGAAACACACACCGAAGTGTTAATTCTGATGGAAGTAGTAATTACAGATGTATTGCCTGTTCCAGGCTGTGATGACACACAAAATTGATGTATTTAGATCTATAAAATATTATACACATATATTTTACATTACACTATTATACATATATTTTACATTACACTATTATTATTTTATTTTAGACATAAACTTTATATTATACTATTATTGTAAATCAGAAAAAAACAGAGGCTGGTTTCTCTAAAGACCTGAAAGCTGAAATGAGAAGTATAGACGGTCTAATTATCTATAGAAGACGGGGGTTTCATTATCTATAGAAGACAGGGGTCTAATTATCTATAGAAGACAGGACTAATTATATATAGAAGACGGGGTCTAATTATCTATAGAAGACAGGACTAATTATATATAGAAGACGGGGTCTAATTATCTATAGAAGACAGGACTAATTATATATAGAAGACGGGGTCTAATTATCTATAGAAGACAGGACTAATTATCTATAGAAGACGGGGGTCTAATTATCTATAGAAGACAGGACTAATTATATATAGAAGACGGGGTCTAATTATCTATAGAAGACAGGACTAATTATCTATAGAAGAGGGGGGACTAATTATCTACAGAAGATGGGGGTCTAATTATCTATAGAAGACGGGGGTCTAATTATCTATAGAAGATGGGGGTCTAATTATCTATAGAAGACGGGGGTCTAATTATCTATAGAAAAGGGGGGTCTAATTATCTATTGAAGACAGGGGTCTAATTATCTATTGAAGACGGGGGTCTAATTATCTATAGAAGACGGGGGTCTAATTATCTATAGAAAAGAGGCGTCTAATTATCTATAGAAGACGGGGGTCTAAATATCTATTGAAGACGGGGGTCTAATTATCTATAGAAGACGGGGGTCTAATTATCTATTGAAGCCGGGGGGTCTAATTAGATAATGGTGGCAGCTTCTCATATCAAATCAACACTGCACTGACCTGCTGAGGGTGTAATACTGCCATCTACTGGTCATGTTTAAAGTTAAAATGTGTCTTCTGCACCTTGAATCAATCCAATAAAACGGAAATCGTTTTTAATGAATCAATCAAGTTATCCATTTAATTTTGTATTTGTTTAATGTGTCTACAACATTTATTGATCTTGAATCACATCACAAGGTTTGCATATTGGGGCTGCAGGTTAGCCTAGTGGTTAGAGCATTGGACTAGTAACTAAAAGGTTGCAAGATTGATCCCTGAGCTGACAAGGTAAAAATATGACGTTCTGCCCCTGAACAAGGCAGTTAACCCACTGTTCCCAGGCCAGTTAACCCACTGTTCCTAGACCAGTTAACCCACTGTTCCCAGGCCAGTTAACCCACTGTTCCCAGGCCAGTTAACCCACTGTTCCCAGGCCAGTTAACCCACTGTTCCCAGGCCAGTTAACCCACTGTTCCCAGACCAGTTAACCCACTGTTCCTAGGCCAGTTAACCCACTGTTCCTAGGCCAGTTAACCCACTGTTCCCAGGCCAGTTAACCCACTGTTCCTAGGCCAGTTAACCCACTGTTCCCAGGCCAGTTAACCCACTGTTCCTAGGCCAGTTAACCCACTGTTCCTATACCAGTTAACCCACTGTTCCCAGGCCAGTTAACCCACTGTTCCTAGGTCATCATTATAAATAATGTTTTGTTTTTAACTGCCTTGCCTAGTTAAATAAAGGTTAAAAAAATGTGATTGCAAATCCACCAGTTGAGAAAGGCATTTTCTCATTCCGCTAAGGATCTTCATTTTCCTGCAGGAAAACCAATTTCTTCATTTTATCTATCGAGGGGAAAATAGGTCACAGGTAGGCCTGACTAGACATACACACGCTGTCCGAGCATACATGACACGCTAGCTCGCTAATATTTCCTTGATGTAACAGTATAACTTTAGACCGTCCCCTCGCCCATAACCAGGGACCCTCTGCACACATCAACAACAGTCACCCACGAAGCATCGTTACCTGGCCAAGATAAAGCAAAGCAATTCGACAGTTCGACACATACAACAACACAGAGTTACACATGGAATAAACAAAACATATGGTCAATAATAGAGTAGAAAAAATATAAAACTAAAAGTCTATATACAGTGAGAGTGCAAATGAGGTAAGATAAGGGAGTTAAGGCAATAAATAGGCCATGGTGGTGAAGTAATTACAACACTAGAATAATAGATGTGCAGAAGATGAATGTGCAAGTAGAGATACTGGGGTGCAAAGGAGCAAGATAAATACAGTGTGGGGATGAGGTAGGTAGATGGGCTGTGTACAGATGAGCTATGTACAGGTGCAGTGATCTGTGAGCTGCTCTGACAGCTGGTGCTTAAAGCTAGTGAGGGAGATATGAGTCTCCAGCTTCAGTGATTTTTGCAGTTCGTTCCAGTCATTGGCAGCAGAGAACTGGAAGGAAAGGCGAAAGTGAGTGAAATATACCTGCTTGAGCGCGTGCTACGGGTGCTGCTATGGTGACCAGTGAGCTGAGATAAGGCAGGGCTTTACTAAGCAAAGACTTGTAGATGACCTGGAGTCAGTGGTTTGGTGACGAGTTTGAAGCGAGGGCCAACTACCAAGAGCGTACAGGTCGCAGTGGTGGGTAGTGTATCTGGTTTTGGTAACAAAACAGATGGCACTGTGATAGACTGCATCCAATTTGTTGAGTAGAGTGTTGGAGGCTATTTTACAGATGACATCGCCGAAGTCAAGGATCGGTAGGATGGTCAGTTTTACTGATAACAGGCCCTCCGATTTGACACACTGAACTCTATCTGAGAAGTAGTTGGTGAACCAGGCGAGGCAATCATTTGAGAAACCAAGGCTGTCGAGTCTGCCGATGAGGATGTGGTGATTGACAGAGTCGAAAGCCTTGGTCAGATCAATGAACACGGCTGCACAGTAATGTTTCTTATCGATGGCGGTTAAGATATCGTTTAGGACCTTGAGCGTGGCTGAGGTGCACCCATGACCAGCTCTGAAACCAGATTGCATAGCAGAGAAGGTATGGTGAGATTCGAAATGGTCGGTAATCTGTTTGTTGACTTGGCTTTTGAAGACCTTAGAAAGGCATGATAGGATAGATATAGGTCTGTAGCAGTTTGGGTCAAGAGTGTCCCCCCCTTTGAAGAGGGGGATGACCGCAGCTGCTTTCCAATCTTTGGGAATCTCAGACGACACGAAAGAGAGGTTGAACCAAGGCTGTCGAGTCTGCCAATAAGAATAAAATTTGATCATATTACTCCAGTGCTAGCCTCTCTACACTGGCTTCCTGTCAAAGCAAGGGCTGATTTCAAGGTTTTACTGCTAACCTACAAAGCATTACATGGGCTTGCTCTTACCTATCTCTCTGATTTGGTCCTGCCGTACATACCTACACGTACGCTACGGTCACAAGATGCAGGTTTCCTAATTGTCCCTAGAATTTCTAAGCAAACAGCTAGAGGCAGGGCTTTCTCCTATAGAGCTCCATTTTTATGGAACGGTCTGCCTACCCATGTCAGAGACGCAAACTCGGTCTCAACCTTTAAGTCTTTACTGAAGACTCATCTCTTCAGTGGGTCATATGATTGAGTGTAGTCTGGCCCAGGAGTGGGAAGGTGAACGGAAAGGCTCTGGAGCAACGAACCGCCCTTGCTGTCTCTGCCTGGCCGGTTCCCCTCTTTCCACTGGGATTCTCTGCCTCTAACCCTATTACAGGGGCTGAGTCACTGGCTTACTGGGGCTCTCTCATGCCGTCCCTGGAAGGGGTGCGTCACCTGAGTGGGTTGATTCACTGATGTGGTCATCCTGTCTGGGTTGGCGCCCCCCGTTGGGTTGTGTCATGGCGGAGATCTTTGTGGGCTATACTCAGCCTTGTCTCAGGATGGTAAGTTGGTGGTTGAAGATATCCCTCTAGTGGTGTGGGGGCTGTGCTTTGGTAAAGTGGGTGGGGTTATATCCTTCCTGTTTGGCCCTGTCTGGGGGTGTCCTCTGATGGGGCCACAGTGTCTCCTGACCCCTCCTGTTTCAG
The DNA here is from genome assembly GCF_036934945.1 of Oncorhynchus masou masou. Taxonomy (NCBI): domain Eukaryota; kingdom Metazoa; phylum Chordata; class Actinopteri; order Salmoniformes; family Salmonidae; genus Oncorhynchus; species Oncorhynchus masou. The sequence goes on along the minus strand of NC_088230.1, from coordinate 41,136,812 downwards.
CATCCAGTATTTATGCTGCAGTAGTTTATGTGTCGGGGGGCTAGGGTCAGTTTGTTATATCTGGAGTACTTCTCCTGTCCTATTCGGTGTCCTGTGTGAATCAAAGTGTGCGTTCTCTAATTCTCTCCTTCTCTCTTTCTATCTCTCTCTCGGAGGACCTGAGCCCTAGGACCATGCCCCAGGACTACCTGACATGATGACTCCTTGCTGTCCCCAGTCCACCTGGCCGTGCTGCTGATCCAGTTTCAACTGTTCTGCCTTATTATTATTCGACCATGCTGGTCATTTATGAACATTTGAACATCTTGGCCATGTTCTGTTATAATCTCTACCCGGCACAGCCAGAAGAGGACTGGCCACCCCACATAGCCTGGTTCCTCTCTAGGTTTCTTCCTAGGTTTTGGCCTTTCTAGGGAGTTTTTCCTAGCCACCGTGCTTCTACACCTGCATTGCTTGCTGTTTGGGGTTTTAGGCTGTGTTTCTGTACAGCACTTTGAGATATCAGCTGATGTACGAAGGGCTATATAAATAAATTTGATTTGATTTTGGTGATTGACAGAGTCGAAAGCCTTGGCCAGGTCGATGAATACGGCTGCACAGTAATGTCTCTTATCGATGGCGGTTAAGATATTGTTTGAGTGTGGCTGAGGTGCACCCATGACCAGCTCTGAAACCAGATTGTGTAGATTGTGTAGCGGAGAAGGTACGTTGGGATTCGAAATGGCCGGTAATCTGTTTGTTAACTTGGCTTTCGAAGACCTTAGAAAGACAGGGTAGGATAGATAGAGGTCTGTAGCAGTTTGGGTCCAGAGTGTCACCCCCTTTGAAGAGGGGGATGACCGCGGCATCTTTCCAATCTTTGGATTTATAATCAGCTATAACGGGGCGGCCATTTTTGTTAGTTCCTTTGTCCATCACTCATTTCAAGACTTCATCTCTTTACGGAGCCAAGTACGTATAATTTACAGTTCATATATTTTATTTTCTGGGTGGGAAAGAGGTACGAGTCTCTTATTACATTTTCTTTGGAGTTTGGTCCTCCATTTTTCTGTGTTTACCCTCCGCCATGTTTGTTTTAACTGCGTTGTAAAAATAATAAGAATATTCATTTTTTAACCCTCCTCTCTTGTGTTCGTTTCATGTTAATTAATTCTGTGTTCCCGGTCCAAAATGGCCGCCCCGTTATAGCTGATTATAAGTCCATAATAATACATATATTATCACCTAATGTTGTGTTAGATCTTTTTATCAACTTAAGTTCTTCTGAACATTACACATTTTGAACTTCTATTTGCTATTTATGGCCTGTAGGCCTCATTGACCTGAGCTCATTCAACTTGTTTTTGAGTTAAAAAAAAGCATATATGGATTATTTTGACTAACTTATATTCAGATGAAACACATTGTGGTATTGATCGCAGACTACTTTGTGTCAAAGTTTAACAAGGACTCTCTCCTCCTCACCAGTGTCATGATCAAAGATATGATCAAGAGCCTCACATACAGTATATTGTTTGGTCATTGTGCTGCCACAGAATGAATTGTGAGCAAGACCTCAAACAGCTTTATATATCAGAGCTGGAGAAAAGTTCTATATATTATTGAAACAATGTTGCGATTGTTTGTGAGAATGCCAACAGGTGTGGTTCCCGTGGGGGGAAGATTCTATTGGGGAAAGGTTCCACTGGGGGTTGCCATGGAAGCCAAGAAGGGGAGTGAGGTGTGTGTGTTTTTGTGTGTGTGCGTGCTCAAATAAAATAAAAAAAGACATGCATGTTGGGTTCTGGGAGAGGAAACGTGTCCATCTGCCTGAACTCAATTTTATACACTAATTGTAGTCTCACCCATTAATTTCTAATGACTGGTCATTTTTGACCGAGAACAACACAGGTGTACAAAAGTTAAATAAAACACCCAAAGTGTAATGAAAATCTTCAAAATGTATTTTGTGTGTTCAGATGCCCTGTGTGGACAAAGTCATGGAACCTTATGACGATCAGATTAAATGAACTACATTTATCAGAGAGAGAACTTCGGTCCAATTCAACCGGAACACAGCTGTCATCCAGGCAAATGGTGGCTATTTGAAGATTCTAAAATATAAAATATATTTTGCTTTGTTTAACACTTATTTTGGTCACTATAAGTCCATATGTGTTTTTCATAGTTTTGATGTACAATGTAGAAAATAGTAAGAATAAAGAAAACCCCATGAATGAGTATGTGTTCTGAAACTTTTGCCTGGTAGTGTGGCTATAGCATTAAGATTTCCCTTCACTGGAACTAAGGGGCCCAAACCAAGACAAACAGCCTCAGACCATTATTCCTCCTCCACCAAACTTTACAGTTGGCACTATGCATTCGGGCAGGTAGTGTTCTCCTGGCATCGCCATATCCAGATTTAATCTGTCGGACTGCCAGATGGTGAAGCGTGATTCATCAGTCCAGAGTCCAATGGCGGCGAGCTTTCCACCACTCCAGTGTTGTAACCGAAGAGAGACTCATTTTACTTCAGCACTCCCCTTCTGTGAGCTTGTGTGTCCTACCACTTTGAGCTGTTGTAGCTCCTAGACGTTGCCATTTACGGTTGACCGGGGAAGCTCTAGCAGGGCCCAAATGTATTGAAAAGGTGGCATACTATGACGGTGCCACGTTGAAGGTCACTGAGCTCTTCAGTACGGGTAATTCTACTGCCAATGTTTGTCTATGGAGACTGCATGAGTGTGTGCTTGATTTTTACACACCTGTCAGCAACGGGTGTTGCGGAAAATTCCAAATCCACTCATTTTAAGGGGTGTCCACATACTTTTGTGTATATATATATTTATTTATTATGAATGCCCTAATTGAAAGTTGCTCTGCATGAGAGCCTCTGCTGAATGACTAACATGTACAATGCGCCAATGCAGGGCCACGTTCAGTAGGTAGACGTTGCAGAAATGTTTCACGAATGAAGTTGACAGGATTGCTAATTCCTAATGTGACAGGATTGCTAATTGCTCGTGTCAGAGCGTGGTGTTCGCTGTGCTCGTATCTAAACCAGCACAGCGTTGTGTCCTGTTTAACGGACGAAATCTGCATCCAGACGGACACGCCCATTCCCCCAGGTTCCGTCTCTCTCCACCCCACTGCACTGAGACGCGGACCGACGTCATCCGTCCTGGTTTGTAGCAGTCTGGGAATCATCTGCTCATCGCAGCAAGTCTACTCTCTCAATTATAAACCAAACCGCAACAGGTTCAGAACGACATCAGTGTTCTAGTTTGGGAATTAAGGAATAACGTCGTCAAAGGAGGGATTTGTCCTAAACTAGGAAGATGATGAAACGAGCAGCTCCTGAAGCTGCCGCTACCCTCCTTTGCATTGAACGGTAAGCGAAGTGCAGTATAATATAGACAGGGTTTAAAAGAAAACCCGGGTTAAGGATTTTTTTAAACAATAGACATTTGCCCGTATGCCTATAACATTCCTTTGTATGTCGTATAGGCCTACATCCCGGTCAGTGTTTCTAAAATTCAACTTATACAGGTTATTATTTAGAAAAGATAAGCCTATACTATAGACTACTGAATGTCAACCTCTAGACTATACTATAGACTACTGAATGTCAACCTCTCTAGACTATACTATAGACTACTGAATGTCAACCTCTCTAGACTATACTATAGACTACTGAATGTCAACCTCTAGACTATACTATAGACTACTGAATGTCAACCTCTAGACTATACTATAGACTACTGAATGTCAACCTCTCTAGACTATACTATAGACTACTGAATGTCAACCTCTCTAGACTATACTATAGACTACTGAATGTCAACCTCTCTAGACTATACTATAGACTACTGAATGTCAACCTCTAGACTATACTATAGACTACTGAATGTCAACCTCTCTAGACTATACTATAGACTACTGAATGTCAACCTCTCTAGACTATACTATAGACTACTGAATGTCAACCTCTCTAGACTATAGTATAGACTACTGAATGTCAACCTCTAGACTATACTATAGACTACTGAATGTCAACCTCTAGACTATACTATAGACTACTGAATGTCAACCTCTCTAGACTATACTATAGACTACTGAATGTCAACCTCTAGACTATACTATAGACTACTGAATGTCAACCTCTAGACTATGCTATAGACTACTGAATGTCAACCTCTAGACTATACTATAGACTACTGAATGTCAACCTCTCTAGACTATACTATAGACTACTGAATGTCAACCTCTCTAGACTATACTATAGACTACTGAATGTCAACCTCTAGACTATACTATAGACGACTGAATGTCAGCCTCTCTAGACTATACTATAGACTACTGAATGTCAACCTCTAGACTATACTATAGACTACTGAATGTCAACCTCTCTAGACTATAGTATAGACCACTGAATGTCAACCCCTCTAGACTATACTATAGACTACTATAGACTACTGTCAACACAGAGAGAGAGAGAAGGACACCACTATGTCCCCTGAGGGTTAGCCTCTACTGTCAACACAGAGAGAGAAGGACACCGCTATGTCCCCTGAGGGTTATCCTCTACTGTCAACACAGAGAGAGAGAGAAGGACACCACTATGTCCCCTGAGGGTTATCCTCTACTGTCAACACAGAGAGAGAAGGACACCACTATGTCCCCTGAGGGTTAGCCTCTACTGTCAACACAGAGAGAGAAGGACACCACTAAGTACCCTGAGGGTTAGCCTCTACTATCAACACAGAGAGAGAAGGACACCACTATGTCCCCTGAGGATTAGCCTCTACTGTCAACACATAGAGAGAGAGAGAAGGACACCACTATGTACCCTGAGGGTTAGCCTCTACTGTCAACACACAGAGAGAGAGAGAAGGACACCACTATGTACCCTGAGGGTTAGCCTCTACTGTCAACACACAGAGAGAGAGAGAAGGACACCACTATGTCCCCTGAGGGTTAGCCTCTACTGTCAACACAGAGAGAGAAGGACACCACTATGTACCCTGAGGGTTATCCTCTACTGTCAACACAGAGAGAGAAGGACACCACTATGTCCCCTGAGGGTTATCCTCTACTGTCAACACAGAGAGAGAAGGACACCACTATGTCCCCTGAGGGTTAGCCTCTACTGTCAACACAGAGAGAGAAGGACACCACTATGTCCCCTGAGGGTTATCCTCTACTGTCAACACAGAGAGAGAAGGACACCACTATGTCCCCTGAGGATTAGCCTCTACTGTCAACACAGAGAGAGAAGGACACCGCTATGTACCCTGAGGGTTATCCTCTACTGTCAACACAGAGAGAGAAGGACACCACTATGTCCCCTGAGGATTAGCCTCTACTGTCAACACAGAGAGAGAAGGACACCGCTATGTACCCTGAGGGTTAGCCTCTACTGTCAACACAGAGAGAGAAGGACACCGCTATGTACCCTGAGGGTTATCTTCTACTGTCACCACAGAGAGAGAGAAGGACACCACTAAGTACCCTGAGGGTTAGCCTCTACTGTCAACACAGAGAGAGAAGGACACCGCTATGTCCCCTGAGGGTTAGCCTCTACTGTCAACACAGAGAGAGAAGGACACCACTATGTCCCCTGAGGGTTAGCCTCTACTGTCAACACAGAGAGAGAAGGACACCACTATGTCCCCTGAGGATTAGCCTCTACTGTCAACACAGAGAGAGAAGGACACCATTATGTCCCCTGAGGATTAGCCTCTACTGTCAACACAGAGAGAGAAGGACACCGCTATGTCCCCTGAGGATTAGCCTCTACTGTCAACACAGAGAGAGAAGGACACCGCTATGTACCCTGAGGGTTATCCTCTACTGTCAACACAGAGAGAGAAGGACACCACTATGTCCCCTGAGGATTAGCCTCTACTGTCAACACAGAGAGAGAAGGACACCGCTATGTACCCTGAGGGTTAGCCTCTACTGTCAACACAGAGAGAGAAGGACACCGCTATGTACCCTGAGGGTTATCTTCTACTGTCACCACAGAGAGAGAGAAGGACACCACTAAGTACCCTGAGGGTTAGCCTCTACTGTCAACACAGAGAGAGAAGGACACCGCTATGTCCCCTGAGGGTTAGCCTCTACTGTCAACACACAGAGAGAGAAGGACACCACTAAGTACCCTGAGGGTTATCCTCTACTGTCAACACAGAGAGAGAAGGACACCACTATGTCCCCTGAGGATTAGCCTCTACTGTCAACACAGAGAGAGAAGGACACCACTATGTCCCCTGAGGATTAGCCTCTACTGTCAACACAGAGAGAGAAGGACACCACTATGTCCCCTGAGGATTAGCCTCTACTGTCAACACAGAGAGAGAAGGACACCACTATGTCCCCTGAGGATTAGCCTCTACTGTCAACACACAGAGAGAAGGACACCACTATGTCCCCTGAGGATTAGCCTCTACTGTCAACACAGAGAGAGAAGGACACCACTATGTCCCCTGAGGGTTATCCTCTACTGTCAACACAGAGAGAGAAGGACACCACTATGTCCCCTGAGTGTTTAGCCTCTACTGTCAACACAGAGAGAGAAGGACACCACTATGTCCCCTGAGGGTTTAGCCTCTACTGTCAACACACAGAGAGAAGGACACCACTATGTCCCCTGAGGGTTAGCCTCTACTGTCAACACAGAGAGAGAAGGACACCACTATGTCCCCTGAGGATTAGCCTCTACTGTCAACACAGAGAGAGAAGGACACCACTATGTCCCCTGAGGATTAGCCTCTACTGTCAACACAGAGAGAGAAGGACACCACTATGTCCCCTGAGGATTAGCCTCTACTGTCAACACATAGAGAGAAGGACACCACTATGTCCCCTGAGCGTTATCCTCTACTGTCAACACAGAGAGAGAAGGACACCGCTATGTCCCCTGAGGGTTTAGCCTCTACTGTCAACACAGAGAGAGAAGGACACCACTATGTCCCCTGAGGGTTATCCTCTACTGTCAACACAGAGAGAGAAGGACACCACTATGTCCCCTGAGGATTAGCCTCTACTGTCAACACAGAGAGAGAAGGACACCACTATGTCCCCTGAGGGTTAGCCTCTACTGTCAACACAGAGAGAGAAGGACACCACTATGTCCCCTGAGGGTTAGCCTCTACTGTCAACACAGAGAGAGAAGGACACCACTATGTCCCCTGGGGTTTATCCTCTACTGTCAACACACAGAGAGAAGGACACCGCTATGTACCCTGGGGGTTAGCCTCTACTGTCAACACAGAGAGAGAAGGACACCGCTATGTACCCTGAGGGTTATCCTCTACTGTCAACACAGAGAGAGAAGGACACCACTATGTCCCCTGAGGGTTAGCCTCTACTGTCAACACAGAGAGAGAAGGACACCACTATGTCCCCTGGGGTTTATCCTCTACTGTCAACACACAGAGAGAAGGACACCGCTATGTCCCCTGAGGGTTATCCTCTACTGTCAACACACAGAGAGAGAGAGAAGGACACCACTATGTCCCCTGAGGGTTAGCCTCTACTGTCAACACAGAGAGAGAGAAGGACACCACTCTGTACCCTGAGGGTTATCCTCTACTGTCAACACACAGAGAGAGAAGGACACCACTAAGTACCCTGAGGGTTATCCTCTACTGTCAACACAGAGAGAGAAGGACACCACTATGTCCCCTGAGGGTTAGCCTCTACTGTCAACACACAGAGAGAGAGAGAAGGACACCACTATGTACCCTGAGGGTTAGCCTCTACTGTCAACACATAGAGAGAGAAGGACACCACTATGTACCCTGAGGGTTAGCCTCTACTGTCAACACACAGAGAGAGAGAGAAGGACACCACTATGTACCCTGAGGGTTAGCCTCTACTGTCAACACATAGAGAGAGATGGACACCACTATGTCCCCTGAGGGTTAGCCTCTACTGTCAACACAGAGAGAGAAGGACACCGCTATGTCCCCCGTGGGTTAGCCTCTACTGTCAACACAGAGAGAGAAGGACACCGCTATGTCCCCTGAGGGTTAGCCTCTACTGTCAACACAGAGAGAGAAGGACACCGCTATGTCCCCTGAGGGTTAGCCTCTACTGTCAACACAGAGAGAGAAGGACACCACTATGTCCCCTGAGGGTTAGCCTCTACTGTCAACACAGAGAGAGAAGAACACCACTATGTCCCCTGAGGGTTAGCCTCTACTGTCAACACAGAGAGAGAAGGACACCGCTATGTACCCTGAGGGTTATCCTCTACTGTCAACACAGAGAGAGAAGGACACCACTATGTCCCCTGAGGATTAGCCTCTACTGTCAACACAGAGAGAGAAGGACACCGCTATGTACCCTGAGGGTTATCTTCTACTGTCATCACAGAGAGGGAGAAGGACACCACTAAGTACCCTGAGGGTTATCCTCTACTGTCAACACAGAGAGAGAGAAGGACACCACTATGTCCCCTGAGGATTAGCCTCTACTGTCAACACAGAGAGAGAAGGACACCGCTATGTACCCTGAGGGTTATCTTCTACTGTCATCACAGAGAGAGAGAAGGACACCACTATGTCCCCTGAGGGTTAGCCTCTACTGTCAACACAGAGAGAGAAGGACACCGCTATGTTCCCTGGGGTTTAGCCTCTACTGTCAACACACAGAGAGAAGGACACAACTATGTCCCCTGAGTGTTTAGCCTCTACTGTCAACACAGAGAGAGAGAAGGACACCACTATGTCCCCTGAGGGTTATCCTCTACTGTCAACACAGAGAGAGAGAAGGACACCACTATGTCCCCTGAGGGTTAGCCTCTACTGTCAACACAGAGAGAGAAGGACACCACTATGTCCCCTGAGGGTTAGCCTCTACTGTCAACACAGAGAGGGAGAAGGACACCACTAAGTACCCTGAGGGTTAGCCTCTACTGTCAACACAGAGAGAGAAGGGCACCACTATGTCCCCTGAGGGTTAGCCTCTACTGTCAACACACAGAGAGAAGGACACCACTATGTCCCCTGAGGGTTATCCTCTACTGTCAACACATAGAGAGAAGGACACCACTATGTCCCCTGAGGGTTATCCTCTACTGTCAACACAGAGAGGGAGAAGGACACCACTAAGTACCCTGAGGGTTAGCCTCTACTGTCAACACAGAGAGAGAAGGACACCACTATGTCCCCTGAGGGTTAGCCTCTACTGTCAACACAGAGAGAGAAGGACACCACTATGTCCCCTGAGGGTTAGCCTCTACTGTCAACACACAGAGAGAAGGACACCACTATGTCCCCTGAGGGTTATCCTCTACTGTCAACACAGAGAGGGAGAAGGACACCACTAAGTACCCTGAGGGTTAGCCTCTACTGTCAACACAGAGAGAGAAGGACACCACTATGTCCCCTGAGGGTTAGCCTCTACTGTCAACACAGAGAGAGAAGGACACCGCTATGTCCCCTGAGGGTTAGCCTCTACTGTCAACACATAGAGAGAGAAGGACACCACTATGTCCCCTGAGGGTTATCCTCTACTGTCAACACAGAGAGAGAGAATGGGGGGTAGTTGGAAAAGAGAGTTCATGTCTATAGCTTTCCTCCCAAGTTAAAATAGAACTTCAATACCGCTCTGTTGGACATTCTCTGGTAAAATAGCCTCTTAGTGTTGTGTACTGTACCTTTAGTATTAACGGTAGACCTCTGTGTAACTGTAGAGCTCTGTGTAACTATAGACCACTGTGTAACTATAGACCACTGTGTAACTATAGACCACTGTGTAACGGTAGACCTCTGTGTAACTATAATAGTAACGGTAGACCACTGTGTAACTATAATAGTAACGATAGACCACTGTGTAACTATAGACCACTGTGTAATGGTAGACCACTGTGTAATGGTAGACCACTGTGTAACTATAGACCTCTGTGTAACTATAGACCTCTGTGTAACTATAGACCACTGTGTAACGGTAGACCTCTGTGTAACTATAGACCTCTGTGTAACTGTAGACCACTGTGTAACTATAGACCACTGTGTAACTATAGACCACTGTGTAACTATAGACCACTGTGTAACTGTAGACCTCTGTGTAACGGTAGACCTCTGTGTAACTATAATAGTAACGGTAGACCACTGTGTAACTATAATAGTAACGATAGACCACTGTGTAACTATAGACCACTGTGTAACTATAATAGTAACGGTAGACCACTGTGTAACTCCAGTAGTAACGGTAGACCACTGTGTAACTGTAGACCACTGTGTAACTATAGACCTCTGTGTAACTGTAGACGTCTGTGTAACTGTAGACCTCTGTGTAACGGCAGACCACTGTGTAACGGTAGACCACTGTGTAACGGTAGACCTCTGTGTAACTGTAGACCACTGTGTAACTGTAGACCACTGTGTAACTATAGACCTCTGTGTAACTATAGACCTCTGTGTAACTATAGACCTCTGTGTAACAGTAGACCACTGTGTAACTATAGACCTCTGTGTAACTATAGACCACTGTGTAACTATAGACCTCTGTGTAACTATAGACCACTGTGTAATGGTAGACCACTGTGTAACTATAGACCTCTGTGTAACTATAGACCTCTGTGTAACTATAGACCACTGTGTAACGGTAGACCTCTGTGTAACTATAGACCTCTGTGTAACTATAGACCACTGTGTAACTATAGACCACTGTGTAACTATAGACCACTGTGTAACTATAGACCACTGTGTAACTGTAGACCTCTGTGTAACGGTAGACCTCTGTGTAACTATAATAGTAACGGTAGACCACTGTGTAACTATAATAGTAACTATAGACCTCTGTGTAACTATAGACCACTGTGTAACTGTAGACCTCTGTGTAACTATAGACCTCTGTGTAACTATAGACCTCTGTGTAACTATAGACCACTGTGTAACTGTAGACCACTGTGTAACTATAGACCTCTGTGTAACTATAGACCTCTGTGTAACTGTAGACGTCTGTGTAACTGTAGACCTCTGTGTAACGGCAGACCACTGTGTAACGGTAGACCACTGTGTAACGGTAGACCTCTGTGTAACTGTAGACCACTGTGTAACTGTAGACCACTGTGTAACTATAGACCTCTGTGTAACTATAGACCTCTGTGTAACTATAGACCTCTGTGTAACTATAGACCTCTGTGTAACAGTAGACCACTGTGTAACTATAGACCTCTGTGTAACTATAGACCACTGTGTAACTATAGACCTCTGTGTAACTATAGACCTCTGTGTAACTGTAGACCTCTGTGTAACTGTAGACCTCTGTGTAACTATAGACCACTGTGTAACTATAGACCTCTGTGTAACTATAGACCACTGTGTAACTATAGACCACTGTGTAACTATAGACCACTGTGTAACTATAGACCTCTGTGTAACTATAGACCTCTGTGTAACTGTAGACCACTGTGTAACTATAGACCACTGTGTAACTATAGACCTCTGTGTAACTATAGACCACTGTGTAACGGTAGACCTCTGTGTAACTATAGACCTCTGTGTAATTATAGACCACTGTGTAACTATAGACCACTGTGTAACGGTAGACCTCTGTGTAACTATAGACCTCTGTGTAACTGTAGACCACTGTGTAACTATAGACCACTGTGTAACTATAGACCACTGTGTAACTATAGACCACTGTGTAACTGTAGACCTCTGTGTAACGGTAGACCTCTGTGTAACTATAATAGTAACGGTAGACCACTGTGTAACTATAATAGTAACGATAGACCACTGTGTAACTATAGACCACTGTGTAACTATAATAGTAACGGTAGACCACTGTGTAACTCCAGTAGTAACTGTAGACCTCTGTGTAACTATAGACCTCTGTGTAACTATAGACCTCTGTGTAACTATAGACCACTGTGTAACTGTAGACCACTGTGTAACTATAGACCTCTGTGTAACTATAGACCTCTGTGTAACTGTAGACGTCTGTGTAACTGTAGACCTCTGTGTAACGGCAGACCACTGTGTAACGGTAGACCACTGTGTAACGGTAGACCTCTGTGTAACTGTAGACCACTGTGTAACTGTAGACCACTGTGTAACTGTAGACCACTGTGTAACTATAGACCTCTGTGTAACTATAGACCTCTGTGTAACTATAGACCTCTGTGTAACAGTAGACCACTGTGTAACTATAGACCTCTGTGTAACTATAGACCACTGTGTAACTATAGACCTCTGTGTAACTATAGACCACTGTGTAATGGTAGACCACTGTGTAACTATAGACCTCTGTGTAACTATAGACCTCTGTGTAACTATAGACCACTGTGTAACGGTAGACCTCTGTGTAACTATAGACCTCTGTGTAACTATAGACCACTGTGTAACTATAGACCACTGTGTAACTATAGACCACTGTGTAACTATAGACCACTGTGTAACTGTAGACCTCTGTGTAACGGTAGACCTCTGTGTAACTATAATAGTAACGGTAGACCACTGTGTAACTATAATAGTAACTATAGACCTCTGTGTAACTATAGACCACTGTGTAACTGTAGACCTCTGTGTAACTATAGACGTCTGTGTAACTGTAGACCTCTGTGTAACGGCAGACCACTGTGTAACGGTAGACCTCTGTGTAACTGTAGACCACTGTGTAACTGTAGACCACTGTGTAACTATAGACCTCTGTGTAACTATAGACCTCTGTGTAACTATAGACCTCTGTGTAACTATAGACCTCTGTGTAACTATAGACCACTGTGTAACTATAGACCTCTGTGTAACTATAGACCTCTGTGTAACTGTAGACCTCTGTGTAACTGTAGACCTCTGTGTAACTATAGACCACTGTGTAACTATAGACCTCTGTGTAACTATAGACCACTGTGTAACTATAGACCACTGTGTAACTATAGACCACTGTGTAACTATAGACCTCTGTGTAACTATAGACCTCTGTGTAACTGTAGACCACCGTGTAACTATAGACCACTGTGTAACTATAGACCTCTGTGTAACTATAGACCACTGTGTAACGGTAGACCTCTGTGTAACTATAGACCTCTGTGTAATTATAGACCACTGTGTAACTATAGACCACTGTGTAACGGTAGACCTCTGTGTAACTATAGACCTCTGTGTAACTGTAGACCACTGTGTAACTATAGACCACTGTGTAACTATAGACCACTGTGTAACTATAGACCACTGTGTAACTGTAGACCTCTGTGTAACGGTAGACCTCTGTGTAACTATAATAGTAACCCACTGTGTAACTATAATAGTAACGATAGACCACTGTGTAACTATAGACCACTGTGTAACTATAATAGTAACGGTAGACCACTGTGTAACTCCAGTAGTAACGGTAGACCACTGTGTAACTGTAGACCACTGTGTAACTATAGACCTCTGTGTAACTGTAGACGTCTGTGTAACTGTAGACCTCTGTGTAACGGCAGACCACTGTGTAACGGTAGACCACTGTGTAACGGTAGACCTCTGTGTAACTGTAGACCACTGTGTAACTGTAGACCACTGTGTAACTATAGACCTCTGTGTAACTATAGACCTCTGTGTAACAGTAGACCACTGTGTAACTATAGACCTCTGTGTAACTATAGACCACTGTGTAACTATAGACCTCTGTGTAACTATAGACCACTGTGTAATGGTAGACCACTGTGTAACTATAGACCTCTGTGTAACTATAGACCTCTGTGTAACTATAGACCACTGTGTAACGGTAGACCTCTGTGTAACTATAGACCTCTGTGTAACTATAGACCTCTGTGTAACTATAGACCACTGTGTAACTATAGACCACTGTGTATCTTTTGACCACTGTGTAACTATAGACCACTGTGTAACTGTAGACCTCTGTGTAACGGTAGACCTCTGTGTAACTATAATAGTAACGGTAGACCACTGTGTAACTATAATAGTAACTATAGACCTCTGTGTAACTATAGACCACTGTGTAACTGTAGACCTCTGTGTAACTATAGACCTCTGTGTAACTATAGACCTCTGTGTAACTATAGACCACTGTGTAACTGTAGACCACTGTGTAACTATAGACCTCTGTGTAACTATAGACCTCTGTGTAACTGTAGACGTCTGTGTAACTGTAGACCTCTGTGTAACGGCAGACCACTGTGTAACGGTAGACCACTGTGTAACGGTAGACCTCTGTGTAACTGTAGACCACTGTGTAACTGTAGACCACTGTGTAACTATAGACCTCTGTGTAACTATAGACCTCTGTGTAACTATAGACCTCTGTGTAACAGTAGACCACTGTGTAACTATAGACCTCTGTGTAACTATAGACCACTGTGTAACTATAGACCTCTGTGTAACTATAGACCTCTGTGTAACTGTAGACCTCTGTGTAACTGTAGACCTCTGTGTAACTATAGACCACTGTGTAACTATAGACCTCTGTGTAACTATAGACCACTGTGTAACGGTAGACCACTGTGTAACTATAGACCTCTGTGTAACTATAGACCTCTGTGTAACTGTAGACCACTGTGTAACTATAGACCACTGTGTATCTATAGACCTCTGTGTAACTATAGACCACTGTGTAACGGTAGACCTCTGTGTAACTATAGACCTCTGTGTAACTATAGACCACTGTGTAACTATAATAGTAACGGTAGACCTCTGTGTAACTATAATAGTAACGGTAGACCTCTGTGTAACTGTAGACCACTGTGTAACTATAGACCTCTGTGTAACTGTAGACCTCTGTGTAACTGTAGACCTCTGTGTAACTGTAGACCTCTGTGTAACTGTAGACCTCTGTGTAACTATAATAGTAACGGTAGACCTCTGTGTAACTATAATAGTAATGGTAGACCTCTGTGTAACTATAAGGACGCTCCCAGCTGTGTAACTATAATAGCTAACGGTAGACCACTGGCTCCAGTAGCTCAGGGCCACTCAGTCATGTGATCTATCTGGACTATCATGTTAATGTGTGAAAACATGGTATATCTACAAGACATCTCAGGGCTCAGGGCTCCCAGTTCAGGGCTCCCAGCTCAGGGCTCCCAGCTCAGGGCTCCCAGTTCAGGGCTCCCAGTTCAGGGCTCCCAGCTCAGGGCTCCCAGCTCAGGGCTCAGGGCTCCCAGCTCAGGGCTCAGGGCTCCCAGCTCAGGGCTCCCAGCTCAGGGCTCCAGAGAGAAAGGTAATGTAGGTAACCCATTCCACAGTTGACCCAGAAAAGCGATCGGAGAGAGAAGTGCAGGATACCTAGTCCCATCTGTGCTATAAAGCAGAAGGAGGAAGATGTGTGTGTGTGTGTGAGAGAGAGATTGCATGTGTGTGTGTGCCTATTCAGCTGTTCATCACACACACAGACCTCTTTCTACTCTAGCTATGTGGTGTTTCCTGGGCTGTCTCTCTAAAGGCATCAGCATGCTTCAGTTCCACTGGTGCCTAGCCGCAACCAGCTAGCCTAGCCGAACCCAGCTAGCCTAGCCGAACCCAGAGAGCCTAGCCAAACTCAGCTAGCCTAGCCGAACTCAGCTAGCCTAGCCGAACCCAGCTAGCCTAGCCGAACCCAGCTAGCCTAGCCGAACCCAGAGAGCCTAGCCAAACTCAGCTAGCCTAGCCGAACTCAGCTAGCCTAGCCGAACCCAGCTAGCCTAGCCGAACCCAGCTAGCCTAGCCGAACCCAGAGAGCCTAGCCAAACTCAGCCCGCCTGAGAGCACCCTACTGCGGACCTCTACCCAGCTAGCCTAGCCGAACCCAGAGAGCCTAGCCGAACCCAGCTAGCCTAGCCGAACCCAGCTAGCCTAGCCGAACCCAGAGAGCCTAGCCGAACCCAACGAGTGTGCTCACATACTCCCTTAAAAGACCTAAGCTTGAAAAACAAGAGATCTTATTTTTGACATTTTGCATACAGTGCATCCGGAAAGTTTTCAGACCCCTTCTTCCACTGTATTCTACAGCTTTATTCTAAACATGACTGTTTTTTTCCATCAATCTACACACAATACCCCATAATGGCTCAATACCCCATAATGACTCAATACCCCATAATGACTCAATACCCCATAATGACTCAATACCCCATAATGACTCAATACCCCATAATGACTCAATACCCCATAATTACTCAATGACTCAATACCCCATAATGACACAATACCCCATAATGACACAATACCCCATAATGACACAATACCCCATAATGACTCAATACCCCATAATGACTCAATGCCCCATAATGACTCAATGCCCCAACATGACTCAATGCCCCAACATGACTCAATGCCCCAACATGACTCAATGCCCCATAATGACTCAATGCCCCATAATGACACAATACCCCATAATGACTCAATACCCCATAATGACTCAATACCCCAACTTGACTCAATACCCCAACTTGACTCAATGCCCCATAATGACACAATACCCCATAATGACACAATACCCCATAATGACACAATTCCCCATAATGACTCTATCGTTCCCATAGCAACGATTAAAACATTCCCAAACCAGAAACTGTGGATTGATGGCAGCATTCGCGTGAAACTGAAAGCGCGAACCACTGCTTTTAATCTGGGCAAGGTGACCAGAAACATGACCGAATACAAACAGTGCAGCTATTCCCTCCGCAAGGTAATCAAACAAGCTAAGCGTCAGTATAGAGACAAAGTAGAATCTCAATTCAATGGCTCAGACACAAGAGGCATGTGGCAGGGTCTACAGTCAATCACGGACTACAAGAAGAAATCCAGCCCAGTCACGGACCAGGATGTCTTGCTCCCAGGCAGACTAAATAACTTTTTTGCACGCTTTGAGGACAATACAGTGCCACTGACACGGCCTGCAATGGAAACATGCGGTCTCTCCTTCACTGCGGCCGAGGTGAGTAAAACATTTAAACGTGTTAACCCTCGCAAGGCTGCAGGCCCAGACGGCATCCCCAGCCGTGCCCTCAGAGCATGAGCAGACCAGCTGGCTGGTGTGTTTACGGACATATTCAATCAATCCCTATCCCAGTCTGCTGTCCCCACATGCTTCAAGAGGGCCACCATTGTTCCTGTTCCCAAGAAAGCGAAGGTAACTGAGCTAAATGACTACCGCCCCGTAGCACTCACTTCCATCATCATGAAGTGCTTTGAGAGACTAGTCAAGGACCATATCACCTCCACCCTACCTGACACACTTGACCCACTCCAATTTGCTTACCGCCCAAATAGATCCACAGACGACGCAATCTCAACCACACTGCACACGGCCCAAACCCATCTGGACAAGAGGAATACCTACGTGAGAATGCTGTTCATCAACTACAGCTCGGCATTCAACACCATAGTACCTTCCAAGCTCGTCACCAAGCTCGAGACCCTGGGTCTCAACCCCGCCCTGTGCAACTGGGTACTGGACTTCCTGACGGGCCGCCCCCAGGTGGTGAGGGTAGGCAACAACATCTCCACCCCGCTGATCCTCAACAAGGGTGCGTTCTGAGCCCTCTCCTGTACTCCCTGTTCACCCACGACTGCGTGGCCACGCACGCCTCCAACTCAATCATCAAGTTTGCGGACGACACAACAGTGGTAAGCTTGATTACCAACAACGACGAGACGGCCTACAGGGAGGAGGTGAGGGCCCTCGGAGTGTAGTGTCAGGAAAATAACCTCCCACTCAACGTCAACAAAACTAAGGAGATGATTGTGGACTTCAGGAAACAGCAGAGGGAACACCCCCCTATCCACATCGATGGAACAGTAGTGGAGAGGGTAGTAAGTTTTAAGTTCCTCGGCATACACATCACAGACAAACTGAATTGGTCCACCCACACAGACAGCGTCGTGAAGAAGGCGCAGCAGCGCCTCTTCAACCTCAGAAGGTTGAAGAAATTCGGCTTGTCACCAAAAGCATTCACAAACTTCTACAGATGCACAATGGAGAGCATCCTGGCGGGCTGTATCACCGGCTGGTACGGCAACTGCTCCGCCCACAACCGTAAGGCTCTCCAGAGGGTAGTGAGGTCTGCACAACGCATCACCGGGGGCAAACTACCTGCCCTCCAGGACGCCTACAGCACCCGATGTCACAGGAAGGCCATAAAGATCATCAAGGACAACAACCACCCGAGCCACTGCCTGTTCACCCCGCTATCATCCAGAAGGCGAGCTCAGTACAGGTGCATCAAAGCTGGGACCGAGAAACTGAAAAACAGCTTCTATCTCAAGGCCATCAGACTGTTAAACAGCCACCACTAACATTGAGTGGCTGCTGCCAACACACTGACTCAACTCCAGCCACTTTAATAATGGGAATTGATGGGAAATGATGTAAAATATATCATTAGCCACTTTAAACAATGCTACCTAATATAATGTTTACATACCCTACGATTTGATTTAATACCCCATAATGACTGGCAGCGATTACAGCCTCGAGTCTTCTTGGGTATGACGCTACAAGCTTGTCACACCTGTATTTTGGGAGTTTTTCCCATTAAACTCTGCAGATCCTCTCATGCTCTGTCGGGTTGGATGGGGGGGCTTCTCTTCACAGCTAATTTCAGGTCTCTCCAGAGGTGTTCGATCGGATTCAAGTCTGGGCTCTGGCTGGGGCTGCTCAAGGACATTCAGAGACTTGTCCCGAAGCCAATCCTGCGTTGTCTTGGCTGTGTGCTTAAGGTTGTTGAGTTGTTGGAAGGTGAACCTACGCCCCAATCAGAGAACCTGCTCCAGAGCACTCAGGACTTTCATCAAGGATCTCTCTGTACTTTGCTCTGTTCATCTTTCCCTCGATCCTGACTGGTCTCCCAGTCCCTGCCGCTGAAAAACATCCCCACAGCATGATGCTGCCACCACCATGCTTAACCGTATGGATGGTGCCAGGTTTCCTCCAGATGTGACGCTTGGTCTGGTTTCATCAGACCAGAGAATCCTGTTTCTCATGATCTGAGTCCTTTAGGTGCCTTTTGGCAAACTCCAAGCGGGCTGTCATGTATATTACTGAGGAGTGTCTTCCGTCTGGCCTCTCTACCATAAAGACCTGGTCGGTGGAGTGCTGCATAGATGGTTGTCCCTCTGTAAGGTTCTCCTATCTCTACAGAGGAACTCTGGAGCTCTGTTAGAGTGACCATCGGGTTCTTGGTCACCTCCCTGACCAAGGCCCTTCTCCCCCGATTTCTCAGTTTGGCCAAGTGGCCAATCATTTCCTTATTCATTTCTAGCCAGATGTAAAACATTCCTGTTTTGACAAATTTCATATAGTGGGTTAGGTCTGCTCTATACCAAATTAGCATACTCCCTGAGTCGCTTCCCTGTTTCCACACCACACAACTACCACACCTGTTAGTTTGGTGGATGGGACTACCAGCTCTCTGTAACCTAGAGGGCAACCAGTGGGTCCATCTCCTCTATACCACCCACCTGGTAGTGTGGTGGATGGGACTACCAGCTCTCTGTAACCTAGAGTGCAACCAGTGGGTCCATCTCCTCTATACCATGTTTCTGGTAAGATGACAATGTGGATGGGATTTCTTTGAAGTCCAGCTCTCTGTAACCAAAGGACATGACCTCTGGGTCCATTCCAGGATGCTATACCACCCACCTGGTTTTGTGTGGATGGGTCTTGGACCATTTCTCTGTAACCTGGAGGACAACCAGTGGGTCCATCTCCTCTTATACCACCCACCTGGTATTAGTGGTGGATGGGACTGTCCAGCTGGGGCTTTGTAACCTAGGGTGCATTAGTGGGGGTCCATCTCCTCTATACCATGGTTCTTGTAGGATGACAATGTCTGTATTTCTGATTTCTTTGAAGTCCAGGTTCCTGCTCTTTAGGCCAAAGGCAGATGACCTCAGGCCTTGTATATTCCAGGATGCGAGAGTACGTTTTTTTCGTGTTCCATAGTGTCTAGTGTTTTCGTGTGGTTTAGTCTTGGACCATTTCAGTAGGTGTGAGCAGAGCATGTTGAGCATCTGATACATACCTCTTAGGTTGCAAGATGGTGCTTAGACGGGTGTATTAGTGGGGGTTGGGACTGTCTCAGGATGGGGCTTTGACGGGTGCATTAGTGGGGGTTGGGACTGTCTCAGGATGGGGCTTTGACGGGTGTATTAGTGGGGGTTGGGACTGTCTCAGGATGGGGCTTGGACTGGTGTATTAGTGGAGGTTGGGACTGTTGCTCTGCTCACAGCCTGGGCATATGTGCGGGCTTCATTTTCAAATGAAATTGTATTTTTCACATGCGCTTAATACAACAGTTGTAGACCTTACCGTAAAATGCTTATTTACAAGGTCCTCGCTGCTCACTCTCTCTCTCTCTCTCGGTCTCTCTCTCTCTGTCTGTCTGTCCCTCTCTCTGTCTGTGTGTGTCTCTCTCTCTGGCTAACGCTGGCTAATTCCAGACACAAATGAGAGAACAGCTCACTCCTACCATTTTACTCACCCTAGCAGAGATGTTTAGGCTGTTTCTATGTTATCCAGAATAGAGGTCGACCGATTATGTTTTCTCAACGCCGATTTATTGGAGGACCAAAAAAGCCGATACCAATTAATCAGCCGATTCTTTTTATAAAAAATAAATAAAAAATGTAACTTTTTTTTGTATTAATGACAATTACAAGAATACTGAATGAACGCTTATTTTAACTTAATATATTACATCATTAAAAGCAATTTAGCCTCAAATAAATAATGAAACATGTTCAATTTGGTTTAAATAATGCAAAAACAAAGTGTTGGAGAAGAAAGTAAAAGTGCAATATGTGCCATGTAAGAAAGCTAACGTTTAAGTTCCTTGCTCAGAACATGAGAACATATGAAAGCTGGTGGTTCCTTTTAACATGAGTCTTCAATATTCCCAGATATGAAGATTTAGGTTGTAGTTATTATAGGAATTATAGGACTATTTCTCTCAAAACCATTGGTATTTCATTAACCTTTGACTATTGGATGTTCTTATAGGCACTTTAGTATTGCCAGTGTAACAGTATAGCTTCCGTCCCTCTCCTCGTTCCTCCCTGGGCTCGAACCAGCAACACAATGACAACAGCCACCATCGAAGCAGCGTTACCCATGCAGAGCAAGGGGAACAACCACTCCAGGTCTCAGAGCGAGTGACGTTTGAAACGCTATTAACGCGCGATAACTAGCTAGCCATTTCACTTCTGTTACACCAACCTCATCTCAGGAGTTGATAGACTTGAAGTCATAAACAGCGCAATCGTTGATGCACAATGAAAAGCTGCTGGCAAAACGCACAAAAGTGCTGTTTGAATGAATGTTTACACGCCTGCTTCTGCCTACCATCGCTCAGTCAGATACTTAGATACTTGTATGCTCAGTCAGATTATATGAAACGCAGGACACGCTAGATAATATCTAGTAATATCATCAACCATGTGTAGTTAACTAGTGATTATGATTGATTTTTACAAGATAGGTTTAATGCTAGCTAGCAACTTAACTTGGCTTACTGCGTAACAGGCAGTCTCCTTGTGGAGTACAACGAGAGAGAGGCAGGTGGTTATTGCGTTGGACTAGTTAACTGTAAGGGTGCAAGATTGGATCCCCCGAGCTGACAAGGTACAAATCAGTCGTTCTGCCCCTGAACAGGCAGTTAACCCACTGTTCCCAGGCCAGTTAACCCACTGTTCCTAGGCCAGTTAACCCACTGTTCCCAGGCCAGTTAACCCACTGTTCCTAGGCCAGTTAATCCACTGTTCCTAGGCCAGTTAACCCACTGTTCCTAGGCCAGTTAACCCACTGTTCCCAGGCCAGTTAACCCACTGTTCCTAGGCCAGTTAACCCACTGTTCCTAGGCCAGTTAACCCACTGTTCCTAGGCCAGTTAATCCACTGTTCCCAGGCCAGTTAACCCACTGTTCCTAGGCCAGTTAACCCACTGTTCCCAGGCCAGTTAACCCACTGTTCCTAGGCCAGTTAACCCACCGTTCCTAGGCCAGTTAACCCACTGTTCCTAGGCCAGTTAACCCACTGTTCCTAGGCCAGTTAACCCACCGTTCCTAGGCCAGTTAACCCACTGTTCCTAGGCCAGTTAACCCACTGTTCCTAGGCCAGTTAATCCACTGTTCCCAGGCCAGTTAACCCACTGTTCCTAGGCCAGTTAACCCACTGTTCCTAGGCCAGCCAGTTAACCCACTGTTCCTAGGCCAGTTAACCCACTGTTCCCAGGCCAGTTAACCCACTGTTTCGAGGCCAGTTAACCCACTGTTCCTAGGCCAGTTAACCCACTGTTCCTAGGCCAGTTAACCCACTGTTCCTAGACCAGTTAACCCACTGTTCCTAGGCCAGTTAACCCACTGTTCCTAGGCCAGTTAACCCACTGTTCCTAGGCCAGTTAATCCACTGTTCCTAGGCCAGTTAACCCACTGTTCCTAGGCCAGCCAGTTAACCCACTGTTCCTAGGCCAGTTAACCCACTGTTCCCAGGCCAGTTAACCCACTGTTCCTAGGCCAGTTAACCCACTGTTCCCAGGCCAGTTAACCCACTGTTCCTAGGCCAGTTAACCCACTGTTCCTAGGCCAGTTAACCCACTGTTCCTAGGCCAGTTAACCCACTGTTCCCAGGCCAGTTAACCCACTGTTCCTAGGCCAGTTAACCCACTGTTCCTAGGCCAGTTAACCCACTGTTCCTAGGCCAGTTAACCCACTGTTCCTAGACCAGTTAACCCACTGTTCCTAGGCCAGTTAACCCACTGTTCCTAGGCCAGTTAACCCACTGTTCCTAGGCCAGTTAATCCACTGTTCCCAGGCCAGTTAACCCACTGTTCCTAGGCCAGTTAACCCACTGTTCCTAGGCCAGCCAGTTAACCCACTGTTCCTAGGCCAGTTAACCCACTGTTCCCAGGCCAGTTAACCCACTGTTCCTAGGCCAGTTAACCCACTGTTCCCAGGCCAGTTAACCCACTGTTCCTAGGCCAGTTAACCCACTGTTCCTAGGCCAGTTAACCCACTGTTCCCAGGCCAGTTAACCCACTGTTTCTACGCCAGTTAACCCACTGTTCCCAGGCCAGTTAACCCACTGTTTCTACGCCAGTTAACCCACTGTTCCTAGGCCAGTTAACCCACTGTTCCTAGGCCAGTTAACCCACTGTTCCTAGGCCAGTTAATCCACTGTTCCCAGGCCAGTTAACCCACTGTTCCCAGGCCAGTTAACCCACTGTTCCTAGGCCGTCATTGAAAATAAGAATGTGTTCTTAACTGACTTGCCTGGTTAAATAGTTAGTTAGGTTAAATAAAGATTACATAAAGGTGTAAAAAAACGTTTATTTTTAAATTTTTATAATCGACAAAATCGGTGTCCAAAAATACAGATTACCGATTGGTATGAAAATGTAAATAATCCTCCATTACGATTAATCGGTACACTCAGACGAGAGTAGCTGGTTCGATTCCAGGCTGTATGACAACCGGTCGTGATTGATCTTATAGGCCGACACACAATAGGCCCAGCGTCGTCCGGGTTTGGTTGCAAGATTGGATCCCCCGAGCTGACAAGGTGAAAACCTGTTCTGCCCCTGAACAGGCAGTTAACCCACTGTTCCTAGGCCGTCATTGTAAATAAGAATTTGTTCTTAACTGACTTGCCTGGTTAAATAAATAAACAATTATATTTTGAGTGCCAAATAACAGTTTAGTTTATTCTGTGTTTCTGTTTAATTTTCCCAATTTGTCAAATAGGAGGTTTTCTGTATGTAACAATTCTCTCCTTCTTCTCTCTCTTCTCCCTTCTCTCCAGATGTCTGTGAGTTAGCCAGCTGAATAGAGGTTCTCCCTGTAGCCGTTGGTGCTCCCGCTAAGAACGGTAAGAACAATTACTTTGTGTGTCTGTGTGCTTTCCAGTGCTGTTTTGCTAAGATTTTGTGACCAAGATTGAAGGATGGATGGAGAGAGAATAAATGAGATGGTAGGAGAGAGGGAGATGAAGAAATGGACCAGAGCGAGGTGATGCTGTTTTTCTACCTGTTTGCAAAAACAGAACAGTCAATACAGAGTGCTCTGTTGAGTCAGCTCTTTCTGTCTTGGCTCGCTCGCTCTCTCTCTTCATTCAGCTCTCTCTCTTCATTCAGCTCTCTCTCTTCATTCAGCTCTCTCTCTTCATTCAGCTCTCTCTCTTCATTCAGCTCTCTCTCTCTCTCTCTCATTCAGCTCTCTCTCTCTCTCTTCATTCAGCTCTCTCTCTCTCTCTCTTCATTCAGCTCTCTCTCTCTCTCTCTTCATTCAGCTCTCTCTCTCTCTTCATTTCAGCTCTCTCTCTCTCTTCATTCAGCTCTCTCTCTCTTCATTCAGCTCTCTCTCTCTTCATTCAGCTCTCTCTCTCTCTTCATTCAGCTCTCTCTCTCTTCATTCAGCTCTCTCTCTCTCTTCATTCAGCTCTCTCTCTCTCTCTCATTCTCTCTCTCTCTCTCTTCATTCAGCTCTCTCTCTCTTCATTCAGCTCTCTCTCTCTCTTCATTCAGCTCTCTCTCTCTTCATTCAGCTCTCTCTCTCTTCATTCAGCTCTCTCTCTCTCTCTTCATTCAGCTCTCTCTCTCTCTTCATTCAGCTCTCTCTCTCTCTCATTCAGCTCTCTCTCTCTCTCTCATTCAGCTCTCTCTCTCTCTTCATTCAGCTCTCTCTCTCTTCATTCAGCTCTCTCTCTCTTCATTCAGCTCTCTCTCTCTCTTCATTCAGCTCTCTCTCTCTTCATTCAACTCTCTCTCTCTCATTCAGCTCTCTCTCTCTCTTCATTCTGCTCTCTCGCTCTCTCTCATTCAGCTCTCTCTCTCTCTTCATTCAGCTCTCTCTCTCTCTTCTTTCAGCTCTCTCTCTCTCTCATCAGCTCTCTCTCTCTCTCATTCAGCTCTCTCACTCTATCTACAGTCAGCTCTCTCTCTTCTTCAGTCAGCTCTCTCTCCCTCTTCTCTCTTTCAGTCACCTCTCCTTCTCTCTCTCTTCATTCAGCTTTCTCTCTCTTCATTCAGCTCTCTCTCTCTCTTCAGTCAGCTCTCTCTCTCTCTTCTTTCAGTCTCTCTCTCTCTCTCTCTCTCTCTCTCTTCATTCAGCTCTCTCACTCTATCTACAGTCAATCTCTCTCTCTCTTCAGTCAGCTCTCTCTCTCTCTCTCTCTCTTCATTCACCTCTCCTTCTCTCTTCAGTCACCTTCCTTTCTCTCTCTTCATTCAGCTTTCTCTCTCTTCATTCAGATTTCTCTCTCTTCATTCAGCTTTCTCTCTCTTCATTCAGATCTCTCTTCATTCAGCTCTCTCTGTCTCAATTCAATTTGCTTTATTGGCATGATTTTAACAATGTGCATTTTGCCAAAGCTTATCTTGGAGATTTACAATATTAACATAATTAAATTAATAATAATCAAAATTGTCAATGGGACAACAGTAAGAGCAATAACCAAGGGTCAAAATAACCATACATTGAACAATAACAATAAGCATACAGTAGAGGACATGTGCAGGTTGATTGGTCTGTCAGAAACTGTCCCTCATCTTATGTCAGGTAGCAATGTAGTGCGCTGCAAACCCACAGCTCTCTGACTCCTCCCCCAACAGGACGGGTAGCCTGTCCTCATCAGGACGGGTAGCCTGTCCTCATGGAAAATCTTGAATAAGGGTTTCAAATTTGGGGAAATGACCATCTCTAATTGCTTTATATTTTTGACATTTTGTCAGGAAATGACACTCTAAGTGTTTTGTCTGCTGTGGTGCAGCCCTTTCCCCTATAGGTTTTCCTGTTGTGCAGTGGTGCAGTGGTTAAACACAGCCTTTCCTCTACAGGGAGCC
Organism: Oncorhynchus masou masou; assembly: GCF_036934945.1. Classification (NCBI taxonomy): domain Eukaryota; kingdom Metazoa; phylum Chordata; class Actinopteri; order Salmoniformes; family Salmonidae; genus Oncorhynchus; species Oncorhynchus masou. The sequence goes on along the minus strand of NC_088230.1, from coordinate 41,111,063 downwards.
AGGTTTTCCTGTTGTGAAGTGGTATAGTGGTTGCACAGCCTTTCCTCTACAGGGAGCCAGGTTTTCCTGTGTCTACCCTTCTCAATGGCAAGGCTGTTCTCACTGGGAGCCAGGTTTTCCTGTTGTGCAGTGGTGCAGTGGTTAAACGTTGTCCTGTTGTGCAAGTGGTTTTTTTCCTAAGGTTTTGTTGTGCATCAGTAACCATGGTTTTTCCTGATCAGTAACCATGGTCAAATAGTTTTGTAATTTGATTAATTCTGATTGATTGGATGTTCTGGTCCTGAGGCTTCAGTGTGTTAGTAGAACAGGTTAGTGAACTCAGCCCCAGGACCAGCTGGATGAGGGGACTGAGGCTTCAGTGTGTTAGTAGAACAGGTTTGTGAACTCTGCCCCAGGACCAGCTGGATGAGGGGACTGAGGCTTCAGTGTGTTAGTAGAACAGGTTAGTGAACTCTGCCCCAGGACCAGCTGGATGAGGGGACTGAGGCTTCAGTGTGTTAGTAGAACAGGTTAGTGAACTCTGCCCCAGGACCAGCTGGATGAGGGGACTGAGGCTTCAGTGTGTTAGTAGAACTTCAGTGTGTTAGTAGAACAGGTTAGTGAACTCAGCCCCAGGACCAGCTGGATGAGGGGACTGAGTGTGTTAGTAGAACAGGTTAGTGAACTGAACTCAGCCCCAGGCTTCAGTGTGTTAGGAGAACAGGTTAGTGAACTCAGGACCAGCTGGATGAGGGGACTGAGGCTTCAGTGTGTTAGGAGAACAGGTTAGTGAACTCAGGACCAGCTGGATGAGGGGACTGAGGCTTCAGTGTGTCAGGACCAGCTGGATGAGGGGACTCTTTTCTTTGCTCAGCTCTTGACATTGCAGGGCTTGGCAATGATATGAGAGGGGGTCACTGTATTTTAGATGTTTCCAAAACTTAATTGCTCTTTTTTGAGTTTTTATTATTAGTGGATATTGGCTTAATTCTGCCCTGCATGCATTGTTTGTAGTTTTCTTCTGGACATGTAGGATAATCTTACAGAACTCTGCATGCAGGGTTTCAATGGGGTGTGTTTCCTATTTGGTGAAATCTTGTTTTGCAAGTGGACTCCACACCTCGCTGCCATAAAGTACAATTGGTTCAAATACACATTCAATTAGTTTTAGCCGAATTTGCATTTGAATTTGAATTGGGTTTTTTAATGGCGTAGAATGCCCTGTGTGCTTTCTCTCTCAGTTCATTCACTGTTCATTCACTGAATCAGTTGTCCAGCTGATCAGTTTAGAACACCTACTCATTAAAGGGTTTTCCATTATTTTGATTATTTTCTACATTTTAGAGTAATAGTGAAGACATCAACACTATGAAATAAGTTTTAAAATATAAAATATATTTTGTTTTTGAGATTCTATAAATAGCCAACCTTTGCCTTGATGACAGCTTTGCACACTCTTGGCATTCTCTCAACCAGCTTCATGAAGTAGTCATCTGGAATGCATTTCAGTTAACAGGTGTGCTTTCCTAACCTCGCTAGCGTCCCACTTGACCAAAAGCATAAGAATCTATTATCTGATGATAGCACAACAGTAAAAAAAGAGAGTAGCATATTTCAACCCTGCAGGCGCTACACAAAACGCAGAAATAAAATATAAAACATACATTACCTTTGACGAGCTTCTTTTGTTGGCACTCCAATATGTCCCATAAACATCACAATTGGTCCTTTTGTTTGATTAATTCCATCCATATATATCCAAAATGTCCATTTATTTGGTGCGTTTGATTAAAAAAAAACAGCTTCCAATTTGCGCAACGTTACTACAAAATATCTCCTGTAATATACCTGTAAACTTTGCCAAAACATTTCAAAATACTTTTGTAATACAACTTCAGGTATTTTTAAACGTTAATAATCGATCAAATTGAAGACGGGTCTATCTGTGTTCAATACAGGAAGACAAAAAACCAGCCTTACCTTTTCAAGTCTTGCGCAACTCTCAAGAGTGTTACCCAGTTCCTAGATGGCCGTATTTCTTCATTGCACAAAGGAATAACCTCAACCAAATTCCAAAGACTGGTGACTTCCAGTGGAAGCGGTAGGAACTGCAAACAAGTGCCTAAGAAATACCGTTTCCCAATGAGAACACACTGAACAGACAGAGACTTCCAAAAAACATCTGAATGGTTAGTCCTCGGGGTTTTGCCTGCTACATAAGTTCTGTTAGACTCACAGACATGATTCAAACAGTTTTAGAAACTTCAGAGTGTTTTCTATCCAAATCTACGAATAATATGCATATCTTATAGTTGAAATTGTGCATGCTATTTATCCAAAAGTGAAAATGCTGCCCCCTATACCTCAAGAAGTTAACACCTTTCTGGCGCAGGGGTCCCGCTAGTGACCCACCTCGACAACATCCAGTGAAATTGCAGAGCGCCAAATTCAAAATATAGAAAACATAATATTAAACCTTCATGATAATACAGGTGTCATACATGAATCTTTAGCTTAGAATCTTGGTAATCGAACCGCCGGATTTCAAAAAGGCGAAAGCACAGCGTTCGATTATCTGAGGTCAGTGCCCACAACAGCATATTATCCAAACAAGCACAGGGGTCACAAAATCCCATATAGCAATAAAATAAGTCACTTACCTTTGACGATCTTCCTCTGATCGCAACCACAAGAGTCCCAGGAATACAATGAACCTGCCAAATCAGTTCTGTTATACTCACATAATTTTAACAGTTTTAGAAACTTTAGAGTGTTTTCTATCCAATACTGCAATGCATATTCATATCCTAGTTTCTGGGCCTGAGTAACAGGCAGTTTACTTTGGACACCTCAGTCATCCAAAATTCTGAATATTGCCCCCTATCCCTAACAAGTTTTAAGTTAATTTGTGGAATTGATTTTCTTCTTAATGCGTTTGACACTAAGTTTTGTTGTGACAAGGTAGGGGTGGTATACAGAATATAGCCCTATTTGGTAAAAGACCAAGTCCATATTATTGCAAGAACAGCTCAAATAAGCAAAGAGAAACGACAGTCCATCATTACCTTAAGACATGAAGGTCAGTCAATACGGAACATTTCAAGAACTTTGAACGTTTCTTCAAGTGCAGTCGCAAAAACCATCAAGCGCTATGATGAAACTGGCTTTCATGTGGACCACCACAGGAATGGAAGACCCAGAGTTACCTCCGCTACAGAGGATAAGTTCATTAGAGTTACCAGCCTCAGAAATGTCATCCCAAATAAATACTTCACAGAGTTCAAGTAATAGACACATCTCAACATCAACTGTTCAGAGGAGACTGTGTGAATCATGCCTTCAATGGTTGAATTGCTGCGAAGAAACCACTACTAAAGACACCAATAATAAGAAGAGACTTCCTTTTGCCAAGAAACACAAGCAATGGACAATCCCTGTTGGAAATGTGTCCTTTGGTCTGTAGTCCAAATTGGAGAGGAGGAGGTGTGATGGTGTGGGGGTGCTTTGCTGGTGACACTGTTTTTCAACAGCACAATCACCCAAAACACACCTCCAGACTGTGTAAGGGCTATTTGACCAAGAAGGAGAGTGATGGAGTGCAGATCACTTGGCCTCCACAACCCCAAATTGAGATGGTTTGGGATGAGTTGGACCGCAGAGTGAAGGAGAAGCAGCCAACAAGTCCCAATGGGAGCTGAGTGATGGGGAGTCCCGTAGAGAGCTGAGTGATTGGGAGTCCCGTAGGGAGCTGAGTGATTGGGAGTCCCGCAGGGAGCTGAGTGATTGGGAGTCCCGCAGGGAGCTGAGTGATTGGGAGTCCCGCAGGGAGCTGAGTGATTGGGAGTCCCGCAGGGAGCTCCCGCAGGGAGCTGAGTGATTGGGAGTCCCGCAGGGAGCTGAGTGATTGGGAGTCCCGCAGGGAGCTGAGTGATTGGGAGTCCCGCAGGGAGCTGAGTGATTCCCGCAGGGAGCTGAGTGATTGGGAGTCCCGCCTGAGTGATTGGGAGTCCGCAGGGAGCTGAGTGATTGGGAGTCCCGGGGAGCTGGTGATTGGGAGTCCCGCAGGGAGCTGAGTGATTGGGAGTCCCGCAGGGAGCTGAGTGATTGGGAGTCCGCAGGGAGCTGAGTGATTGGGAGTCCCGCAGGGAGCTGATTGGGAGTCCCGCAGGGAGCTGAGGTGATTGGGAGTCCCGCAGGGAGCTGAGTGATTGGGAGTCCCGCAGGGAGCTGAGTGATTGGGAGTCCCGCAGGGAGCTGAGTGATTGGGAGATGCAGGGAGATTGGGAGTCCCGCAGGAGATGAGTGATTGGGAGTCCCGCAGGGAGATTAGTGATGGGGCCCATTGGCGCCCAGCCCTGACGTCTCCACTGCACCGCGTGCGTCACAACCCTCCAGCGGCCGTGTCCTCAAAAATGCAGTTCTGTAAATGCAAAGAGAAAGGATGCAAACTAGTCACCTTTCGGCGCAATTCACCGTTTTGAATCCAAAATAGGTGATCTAAGTGATTGTGTAGATCCGATTCCAAAAGTTTGGGGAGGGGGGTTTGGATCACTGCTGGTACAGCCAGTCATCAGCCAGTCATCAGCCAGTCATAACAACAGAATGCAGCATGTGACTGAAGAAAGAAGAGACTACCAGTTTGAGTTTGAGTTTGAGTTTATTTTTATTTTTACAGGGACAGTGCACATTAATCAACGTTTCAGTAAAAGTGCCGGTTTTAGCCAGCTGGCTAATTTTCAACCGCAGTCCCTGGGCAGGTTATTAAAAACAATTACAATATAGACAATAGCAACATAGGACACGCAAGACGTAGCATACAGACAGAGCAACATAGAGCAAAAAGCAGCAAGACAAAATTCATAAAAGCAACAAAGTGTTTCCACACCTCACAAGCTACAGACAACAGACAACATGGAAAGCGGCAACACACAGCTAGGGACCATGTTCACAAATCTGATTGACCTTTAGCCATGTCTTCAAGCATTTTGTGAAAGTGTGATATGTGGTGCAGTTATGTGTGTCTGATGGCAGTGTATTCCAGACATGGGAAGCTCTCACAGAGAATGCAGATTTACTAAAGGTGCTTTTCCTTAGGGGAACTATACAGTCACCTCTCATGGCAGACCTTGTGGATCTGCTGCCATATGTCTGGGTTTTCTGTTTAACAAAAATATTGAGCGGAGGGGGAGCCAGGCCATTAAGGATCTTGAATACAAGACATGCGTCGGTGTATTGCACAAGATTTTCCCAACTCAAGAGCTCATGCTTTCTAAGGATGTGACAATGATGATGGCTATTGGGCTTCCTATCAAGCACTTTGAGAGCCTGTTTGTAGACAGACTGAATAGGTCTCTAGTTTACTAGTAGTAATAGTTTACTAGTTACAGCATGCACTCTGGTAAGGCAGCTTGTCAGTTACAGCAGCGCTGTACGATAAAATAGAAGTAACACGTGAGAAGCCTGACCACGGAGACGGGGTGAGAAGGTGAGAAGCCTGACCACGGAGACGGGGTGAGAAGGTGAGAAGCCTGACCACGGAGACGGGGTGAGAAGGTGAGAAGCCTGACCACGGAGACGGAGTGAGAAGGTGAGAAGCCTGACCACGGAGACGGAGTGAGAAGGTGAGAAGCCTGACCACGGAGACGGGGTGAGAAGGTGAGAAGCCTGACCACGGAGACGGAGTGAGAAGGTGAGAAGCCTGACCACGGAGACTGTTTGAGAAGGTGAGGAGTCTGACCACAGAGACGGGGTGAGAAGGTGAGGAGTCTGACCACAGAGACGGGGTGAGAAGGTGAGAAGCCTGACCACGGAGACGGAGTGAGAAGGTGAGAAGCCTGACCACGGAGACTGGGTGAGAAGGTGAGAAGCCTGACCACGGAGACGGGGTGAGAAGGTGAGAAGCCTGACCACGGAGACTGGGTGAGAAGGTGAGAAGGTGAGGAGCCTGACCACGGAGACGGAGTGAGAAGGTGAGAAGCCTGACCACGGAGACGGAGTGAGAAGGTGAGAAGCCTGACCCAAGACGCCTGACCACGGAGACGGAGTGAGAAGGTGAGAAGCCTGACCACGGAGACGGAGTGAGAAGGTGAGAAGCCTGACCACGGAGACTGGGTGAGAAGGTGAGAAGCCTGACCACGGAGACTGGGTGAGAAGGTGAGAAGCCTGACCACGGAGACGGGTGAGAAGGTGAGAAGCCTGACCACGGAGACTGGGTGAGAAGGTGAGAAGCCTGACCACGGAGACGGGGTGAGAAGGTGAGAAGCCTGACCACGGAGACGGAAGGTGAAGCCTGACCACGGAGGGGTGAGACTGTGAGAAGGTGAGAAGCCTGACCACGAACGGGTGAGAAGGTGAAGCCTGACCACGGAGATGGGGTGAGAAGGTGAGAAGCCTGACCACGGAGACTGGGTGAGACCACGGTGAAGCCTGACCACGGAGACTGGGTGAGAAGGTGAGAAGCCTGACCACGGAGACTGGGTGAGAAGGTGAGAAGCCTGACCACGGAGACGGGTGAGAAGGTGAGAAGCCTGACCACGGAGACTGGGTGAGAAGGTGAGAAGCCTGACCACGGAGACGGGGTGAGAAGGTGAGAAGCCTGACCACGGAGACTGGGTGAGAAGGTGAGAAGCCTGACCACGGAGACTGTTTGAGAAGGTGAGAAGCCTGACCACGGAGACGGGGTGAGAAGGTGTGAGGCCTGACCACGGAGATGGGGTGAGAAGGTGAGAAGCCTGACCACGGAGACTGTTTGAGAAGGTGAGGAGTCTGACCACAGGAGACGGGGTGAGAAGGTGAGAAGCCTGACCATGGAGACGGGGTGAGAAGGTGAGAAGCCTGACCATGGAGACGGGGTGAGAAGGTGAGAAGCCTGACCACGGAGACTGGGTGAGAAGGTGAGAAGCCTGACCACGGAGATAGGGTGAGAAGGTGAGAAGCCTGACCACGGAGACGGGGTGAGAAGGTGAGAAGCCTGACCACGGAGACGGGGTGAGAAGGTGAGAAGCCTGACCACGGAGACGGGTGAGAAGGTGAGAAGCCTGACCACGGAGACTGGGTGAGAAGGTGAGAAGCCTGACCACGGAGACGGGGTGAGAAGGTGAGAAGCCTGACCACGGAGACGGGGTGAGAAGGTGAGAAGCCTGACCACGGAGACTGGGTGAGAAGGTGAGAAGCCTGACCACGGAGACGGGGTGAGAAGGTGAGAAGCCTGACCACGGAGACGGGGTGAGAAGGTGAGAAGCCTGACCACGGAGACTGGGTGAGAAGGTGAGAAGCCTGACCACGGAGACGGGGTGAGAAGGTGAGAAGCCTGACCACGGAGACGGGGTGAGAAGGTGAGAAGCCTGACCACGGAGACGGGGTGAGAAGCCTGACCACGGAGGTGATGATGAAGCGTACTTTTGGAGCTGTCACCGAAAAACTGGCATTTGGAAAGTTTGAGGTGAGAGAGACAGTGTGGTGGAGCAATTATTAGCATTGTTAAGTATCTTGCTCGCTGGATCGAATTCTCTGATAGCTAGCCAGAGAAATGTTGAGCAACAATAGCAAACTCATCTGATCAAATAATTGAGTTTATGTTGTGAAAATTAGCTTGTTAATTAAGTCAGACAGCTAACATTAACTAGCTAGTGTTCCTTGCCGGTGTTGTGCCGAAAAGCTTCCCCCTGCCAGAATCCCCCCTTCCTTGGCGTAAATGCACATGCACTCAATTCTTCATTGCTGCGACTTGCTTGCTATTTGGGAATTCTGAACACGTTAGGCTGCATTTCATTAAATTTTTTATGTCGGTTTGATCGCGTGGAGCGCTATTAATGTCTTCAGTTTTTGGGTTGGCTATTTGTTTCAAGTGTATTACTCTATCAATAAACCTCTCTGACTTAATTTGTCATCTCTCCCATGTCTTATTCGACTTGTTCTGAAATGATTATTGCTTGCCTACATTTGACTCCCTCCTCTATGTTTAATATAACACACATATATCAATTATTCATTTTGATTGCCTATCTGTTCTATAGAAAGTATTTGACTCTATGTGCCAGAAAGTATTTGGCTCTAGTCACAAAATTAAGGAAATTAGGTGTGGGGAGGATTTTGGGGAAACCCTTGTATCTTGGGACTGCAAGGCCTGGCATACTTCTGAATTATTTTGGTAGCTCATGTTAAAATTCTACTGCTTATACAAATGCATACCTGTTAAATTGTGCCTTTTTAGAAGTGAACAAGCAATTACCCATTTAGTGTCTTCCTCATTATTGTCCACCTCGCCACAGAAATGGCACAGTTGGCTCAGGTCATCTAGCAAAACATAATGTCAAATAGTCTATACATCTTTACATGTATTTTTCAGAGCGAACAGGGAACAAGGGAAAAATATAGGTTTCTTGAAGCAGAATGATTTAAATACATGTGTTTTAGTGGCCATCTAGTCAGAAGTTGGATCCAAGATAACCTTGAAAGATCCATATAAATGTTGTTTTTATCCACAATTATATTAAATTAGAAATTGAACATACCAGTGTTTTGGAGGAGACTGACTGCGATGTCTAATCTCAAGATGTTAACATCTTTGTCCGTATTTGAAAAGACAATCGACTCCCCAGCAAACTGGGGAAAAGGATTTGATGGGCATTTCAGTGTTCCCCAACAAAATGTTCCCCTTCAAATTCTAATTCACAGGGACACAACGACACAGTTGTGTTTGGCCTTTTAGTCAGTATACTTTCAGTAGGGTAATTACTCTCATACTTACGTTCAAGGCAAAGACCCCACAAGGAGTAACATCTTGTCCACATGGGTGAGGAAGGGGACCACACGCCCATCTGGAGATATTGCACCCCTTCTCTCTCAGGAATGATCTGAACATCTATGTTAATAGAAGTACATTCTTTGGAATTACTTTATTGATTACAATGTAGAGATTAATAACAGTATAGCATTTCAAAGACTTTATTGATTCCATTGTATTTAAAAAATAAATAAAAGCAGTTTATCTTGTCACCCCCTGGCATCTTTTACCTTTCTGGAGTTCTCCCCAATTGGGTTGAGGAACAGAGCCTTCCTGCCCCATTGGGTTGAGGAACAGAGCCTTACTGCCCCATTGGGTTGAGGAACAGAGCCTTACTGCCCCATTGGGTTGAGGAACAGAGCCTTACTGCCCCATTGGCTTGAGGAACAGAGCCTTACTGCCCCATTGGGTTGAGGAACAGAGCCTTACTGCCCCATTGGGTTGAGGAACAGAGCCTTACTCCCCCATTGGGTTGAGGAACAGAGCCTTACTGCCCCACTGGGTTGAGGAACAGAGCCTTACTGCCCCATTGGTTCAAGGAACAGAGCCTTACTGCCCCATTGGGTTGAGGAACAGAGCCTTACTGCCCCATTGGGTTGAGGAACAGAGCCTTACTGCCCCATTGGGTTGAGGAACAGAGCCTTACTGCCCCATTGGTTCAAGGAACAGAGCCTTACTCCCCCATTGGGTTGAGGAACAGAGCCTTACTGCCCCATTGGCTTGAGGAACAGAGCCTTACTGCCCCATTGGGTTGAGGAACAGAGCCTTACTGCCCCATTGGGTTGAGGAACAGAGCCTTACTGCCCCATTGGGTTGAGGAACAGAGCCTTACTGCCCCACTGGGTTGAGGAACAGAGCCTTACTGCCCCATTGGGCTTCAGGAACAGGGCCTTACTCCCCATTGGGTTGAGGAACAGAGCCTTACTGCCCCATTGGGTTGAAGAACAGAGCCTTACTGCTCATTGGGTTGAGGAACAGGGCCTTACTGCCCCATTGGGTTGAGGAACAGAGCCTTACTGCCCCATTGGGTTGAAGAACAGAGCCTTACTGCCCCATTGGGTTGAGGAACAGAGCCTTACTGCCCCATTGGGTTGAGGAACAGAGCCTTACTCCCCATTGGGTTGAGGAACAGAGCCTTACTGCCCCATCACATTCACACATAAATACAAATAAAAACATGGAGGACCACACATTCTCCCGTCAAGTTCGCTTTTTATGAATCCCAAAGTAAGCTTAGAAAGTGGTCTTCTTTGTATAAATGTTTATAAATGAGGCCCCTGGTCAGTAATTGGGAGTCTAGTGGATTTGATGGTCCTTTATAGCTTTTTCTAATCCATTAAACTTCTCGTGAATTTGGCTTTGTTCTACATTTGTGTCAATTTGAACAGTGTTGTAGTTTTTTAAAATCGGTTGTCCATATGTCACCATTTTGTATCGCTAATTCCTTGTTTAGATTTGATTTTTTTCTCCCAATTTTGCCAAAGTTGTTTGTTTTTATGGCCTCAATTAGTGTCAGCTGCTTGCTGTTGTACTGTTGTACTGTGCTTTTCTTGGTTCTCAGTGTTTATGGAGTTTTAAAGTCTCACAGTAATGAGACTTTTCACAATAATGAGTCTCTCTCTCTGTCTCAGCTCTCTCTCTCTGTCTCAGCTCTCTCACTCTCGCTCTTTGTCTCAGCTCTCTCTCTCTCTGTCTCAGCTATCTCTCTCTGTCTCGCTCTCGCTCTCTGTCTCAGCTCTCGCTCTTTGTCTCAGCTCTCTCTCTCTGTCTCAGCTATCTCCCTCTCTCTGTCTCAGCTCTCTCTCTGTCTCAGCTCTCTCTCTGTCTCAGCTCTCTCGCTCTCGCTCTCTGTCTCAGCTATCTCTCTCTCTGTCTCAGCTCTCTCTCTCTGTCTCAGCTCTCTCGCTCTCGCTCTGTCTCAGCTCTCGCTCTTTGTCTCAGCTCTCTCTGTCTCAGCTCTCTCTCTCTGTCCCAGCTGTTTCTGTCTCAGCTCTCTCTCTCTCTGTCTCAGCTCTCTCGCTCTCACTCTCTCAGCTCTTCTTTCTCTCAGCTCTCTCTCTGTCTGTCTCAGCTGTTTCTGTCTCAGCTCTCTCTCTCTCTCTGTCTCAGCTCTCTCGCTCTCACTCTCTCAGCTCTCGCTCTTTGTCTCAGCTTTCTCTCTCTGTCTCAGCTCTCTCTCTGTCTCAGCTGTTTCTGTCTCAGCTCTCTCTGTCTCAGCTCTCTCTCGTTTCTGTCTCAGCTCTCTCTCTCTCTGTCTCAGCTCTCTCTCTCTCGCTCTCACTCTCTCAGCTCTTTGTCTCAGCTCTCTCTCTCTGTCTCAGCTCAGCTGTCTCAGCTCTCTCTCTGTCTCAGCTCTCTCTGTCTCAGCTGTTTCTGTCTCAGCTCTCTCAGCTGTTTCTGTCTCAGCTCTCTCTCTCTGTCTCAGCTCTCTCTCTCAGCTCTCTGCTCAGCTCTCTCTCAGCTCTCTCTGTCTCAGCTCTCTCTCACTCAGCTCTCTCTTGCTCAGCTCTCTCTCGCTCAGCTCATTCTGTCTCTGTCTCAGCTCTTTCTGTCTCTGTCTCGGCTCTCCCTGTCTCAGCTCTCTCTCAGCTCTCGCTCAGCTCTCTCTCTCTGCTCTCTGTCTCAGCTCTTTCTGTCTCAGCTCTCTCTCTCTGTCTCAGCTCTCTCTCTCTGTCTCAGCTGTTTCTGTCTCAGCTCTCTCTCTCTCTGTCTCAGCTCTCTCGCTCTCACTCTCTCAGCTCTTGCTCTTTGTCTCAGCTCTCTCTCTCTGTCTCAGCTCTCTCTGTCTCAGCTGTTTCTCGCTGTCTCAGCTCTCTCTCTCTCTGTCTCAGCTCTCTCTCTCTCTGTCTCAGCTGTTTCTGTCTCAGCTCTCTCTGACTCAGATCTCTCTCTCTCAGCTCTCTGTCTCTCAGCTCTCTGTATCTCAGCTCTATCTCGCTCAGCTCTCTCTCACTCAGCTCTCTCTTGCTCAGCTCTCTCTCGCTCAGCTCATTCTGTCTCTGTCTCAGCTCTTTCTGTCTCTGTCTCGGCTCTCCCTGTCTCAGCTCTCTCTCTGCTCTCTGTCTCAGCTCTTTCTGTCTCAGCTCTCTCTCGCTCTCTCTCAGCTCTCCCTCTCTCTCTTAGCTCTTTCTCACTCTCTCTCAGCTCTCTCCCGCTCTCTCTCAGCTCTCTCTCAGCTTTCGTTCTCTCTTGCTCTCTCTCGGTTTCAGCTCTCTCTCTCTCGGCCCCTCTTAGCTCTCTCTCTCTCTGTCTCTGTCTCAGAGAGGAAAGGAGGGGATGGAGGATAGAGTAGAGTAAAGGAGACTGCAGATGCCATAATGTCTCTGTTCCCCTCTTCTCTCTCACAGCTATGGCTACAGCTTCTTTTTCATGGCCTGTCCTCTTCTTCTTCATACATCTCATTTATCCAAAGTCTTCCTTTAGGTCTCATACGAGCTTCTCATTGGATGGTTCTGTGATGTATGAGGAGGAGAACAGAACAGAGAGCTTTCGGCAGGCAGTTAAGAGGCTTTTCTCTCTACAGATTCAGGCTTAGTTGGTTACTTATCCGTGATTGGTTAAACATGCTGAAAAAGAGAGTTGGTCATGTCCATAGGGTTTCCACTGTTTCTGTGAAAGCAACAATCCCAGTCATGTTGAAAGATTATTTCAATTTATACTAATAGCTATGAGAAACTGAAAATTCTGTTCCCATTGATAATCCCTGATATGTTTCTACAAGTTGATTGGAGTCAACCTGTGGTAAATTCACTGGTTTGCAGATGACACAACAGTAGTAGGCCTGATTACCATTAATGACGAGACAGCCTACGGGGAGGAAGTGAGGGCCCTTGTAGTGTTGTGCCAGGAAAATAACATCTCGCCCAACGTCAACAAAACAAAGGAGCTGTGGACTTCGGGAAAACCCCCTGTTCACATCAATGGGACCGATTCGATGGATAAGCTTCAAGTTCCTTGGCGTATACATTTCTGACAAACTGAAATGTTCCACCCACACAGACAGTGTGGTGAAGAAGGCGCAACATTGCATCTTCAACCTCAGGAGGCTGAAGAAAATTGTCTTGGCACCTAAAACTCTCAAAACACTTTTACAGATTCACAACTCAGAGCAACCTGTCGGGCTGTATCACCTACTGGTACGGCAACTGCACTGCCCGCAACAGCAGGGCTCACCAGAGGGTGATACGGTCTGCCCAAAGCATCACCGGGGGCAAACAACCTTCCCTGCAGGACACCTACAGCACCTGCTGTCACAGGAAGACCAAAACGATCATCAAGGACAACAACCACCCGAGCCACTGCCTGTTCACCCTGCTGTCATCCAGAAGGCGAGGTCAGTACAGGTGCATCAAAGCTGGGACCGTGAGACCGAAAAACTGCTTCTCTCCCATCAGACTGTTAAACAGCCATCACTAGCACATTAGGGTAGCAGCCTCTATATACATAGACTTGAAGTCACTGGCCACTAATAATGGAAAACTAGTCACTTTAATAATAATGTTTACATATTTTCCATTTACCCATCTCATATGTGTATATACTGTATTCTATTTTACAGTCTATATATTTATGTATTACATCAGCACTGCAGATCTCTCCCTGTCCTCTTCCGTGCCTTGATTCTATTACTGCTGATGATATCTGGATATGTGCATGTACACCCTGACCCATCTACTGTTGGTAGCCCCAATTCTGACTTGTGCTCTGATATCTGCTTCATTGATTTCTACTCTCGTAAAAGCCTGGGTTTTCTGCACGTTAACACTAGAAGCGTATTACCTAAAATGGATCAATTGAACGTTTGGGTTCCCAGCTCCAATCCAGGTGTGTTGGTCATTACTGAGATGTGGTTAAGGAAGAGTGTTTTGAATACTGATGTTAACCTTCCTGGTTATAACCTTTTTTCAGCAAGACAAATCCTCCAAAGTTGGCCCCTTACACCTGAATGTATCCTGCTCAGTGACCTAAACTGGGACTTAAACCACCTGACCAAGTCCCAAAGCAATGGGACTCTCTAAATCTTTCTCAGATTATTACCAATCCCACAAGGTATGACTCCAAACACCCAGAAAAGGCTACTCTCCTCGATGTTGTCTTCACAAATAATCCTGATAGGTATCAGTCTGGTGTTTTCCGTAATGACCTTATTATTAACCTGTTTGACCTGTGTTACAGCCTGTTCTGGCTACTAAGTGAAATGACCTGTCCTGTTTCGTCATAGAAGCTAAAAAACTTTAATGACTACTACTTTAACAAGCCTTCATGACCTCTGTAAAATGGTATAGAATCAGCGTGAACCCCTCTGTCGAAGACGCTTGGACCTTCTTTTTTATATTGTCAGTGGTATTGTTAACAAACACGCCACCTTAAAGAAAATGATAATTAAATTCAGGTTCAGTCCTTGGTTCAACCATAATCTTACAGAATCAATAATTACATAAAGGCTCAGTCCACGCATACATATGACTGGCTCTTGTTCAGGCAGCCAAAGTTAGTTACTTTAAGGAGCAGGTCTCTCTCTGTTGGTCTAACCCCAAGAAGTTCTGGAGAACAATTAAAGACCTTTAGAAATAAACCCTCCTCCTCACAGCTGACCATTTCCTTGAATGTTGAGGATGTGGTTGTTATTGACAAGAAGCACATAGCTGAGCTCTTTAATCACCACTTCATTAAATCGGGATTAGTATTTGACTCGGCCACGCCTCCTTGCCCGTCCAACATTTCCTCATCTCCCTTCTAATGTGAGTAGCCCAAATGCTCCTCCCTCTTTTGCTACAACGTTTCTTCCTGCAGACACCGAGGTGCTGAAGGAGACCCTTTTCTTCTTTAAAACCTCTTGAAACTAGGGGGCACTATTTTCATTTTTGGAAAAATAATGTTCCCAAAGTAAGTGGGCTATTTTGACAGGACAAGATGATAGAATATGCATATAATTGACAGATTAGGATAAAATACACTCTAAAGTTTCCAAAACTGTAAAAATATTGTCTGTGAGTATAACAGAACTGATATTGCAGGTGAAAGCCTGAGAAAAATCCAATCGGGAAGTGACTCATGTTTTGAAAGATTTGCGTTCTGATGCGTCCCTATTGAGCAGTGAATGGGCTATCAACCAGATTCATTTTCCTACGTATTCCCCAAGGTATCTACAGCATTTTGACGTAGTTTCACGCCTTTATGTTGAATAATGAGCGTAAACGACTACATTGCGTAAGTGTCCGGCTGAGGGCTCTCAGAGTAATTCTTGCGTAGACAGAGGAAGCTATTTTTCCTCCCGATCTTACTGAAAATACAGCTGTCCCAGTTGATATATTATCGAATAGATATTTGAAAAACACCTTGAGGATTGATTATAAACAACATTTGCCATGTTTCTGTCGATATTATGGAGCTAATTTGGAATATTTTTCGCCGCAATTTCCGGTCGAATTCTCAGCCATGCGTGAAGAACTAACAGAGTTATTTCGGCTACAAAAATAATATTTTTGGAAAAAAGGAACATTTGCTATCTAACTGGGAGTCTCGTGAGTGAAAACATCCGAAGCTCATCAAAGGTAAAAGATTTAATTTAATTGCTTTTCTGATTTTTGTGACATGGTTGTCTGCTGCTAGCTAGGCATAGTGCTATGCTAGGCTGTCGATAAACTTACACAAATGCTTGTCTTGCTTTGGCATAATTTCAAAATCTAAGATGAAACAAACAAAATGCTATTTTCTAGTAATATTTTTTGTCCGTTGCATTATTATTATTATTATTATCAGATTTTAACAAATTATTAATAACAATAACAATAATAACAAATAAATAAATTCCAGAAAATTATGTCATGGCTTTAGAAGCACCTGATCTGTACCAGCAATAGTATGCCAGTATAAACACCATAGGACCACGCAGCCATCATACTGCAACATCAGCCAATATCTCTGAAAATAATTTGTAAATCTCCATAAATCTGGTTCATCCTTGGGAGCAATTTCCAAACACCTGAAGGTGCCACATTCATCTGTACAAACAATAGTACGCAAGTATGAACACCATGGGACCACGCAGTCGTCATACTGCTCAGGAAGGAGACGCGTTCTGTCTCCTAGAGATGAAGGTACTTTGGTGTGAAATGTGCAAATTAATCCCAGAACAACAGCAAAGGACCTTGTGAAGATGCTGGAGGAAACGGGTACAAAAGTATCTATATCCACAGTCAAATTAGTCCTATATCGACATAACCTGAAAGGCCCCTCAGCAAGGAAGAAGCAACTGCTCCAAACCGCCATAAAAAAGGCAGACTACCATTTGCAACTGCACATGGGGAAAAAGATCTGACTTTTTTGGAGAAATGTCCTCTGGTCTGATGAAACAGAAAATCTAACTGTTTGGCCATAATGACCATCGTTATGTTTGGAGGAAAAAGGGGGAGGCTTGCAAGCCGGAGAACACCATCCCAACTGTGAAGCACGGGGGTGGCAGCATAATGTTGTGCGGGTGCTTCGCTGCAGGAGGCACTGGTGCACTTAACAAAATGGATGGCTTCATGAGGAAAGAAAATGTGGATATATTGAAGCAACATCTCAAGACATCCGTCAGGAAGTTAAAACTTATTTGCAAATGGTTCTTCCAAATGGACAAAGACCCCAAACATACTTCCAAAGTTGTGGCAAAATGGCTTAAGTACAACAAAGTCAAGGTATTGAAGTGGCCATCACAAAGCCATGACCTCAATCCTATAGAACATTTGTGGGCAGAACTGAAAAAGTGTGTGCGAGCAAGGAGACCTACAAACCTGACTCAGTTACACCAGCTCTGTCAGGAGGAATGGGCCAGAATTCACCTAATTTATTATGGGACGCTTGTGGAAGGCTACCCAATACGTTTGACTCAAGTTAAACAATTTAAAGGCAATACTACCAAATACTATTTGAGTGTATGTAAACTTCTTACCCACTGGGAATGTGATGAAAGAAATTAAAGTTGAAATAAATCAATCTCTCTACTATTATTCTGACATTTCACATTCTTAAAATAAATTGGTGATCCTAACTGACCTGAGACAGGGACTTTTTACTAGGATATTAAATGTCAGGAATGGTCAAATACTGAGTTGAAATATATTTGGCTAAGGTGTATGTAAACCTCCGACTTCAACTATATATGACAAATACGATTTGATGGAATGTTATAGACAGACTTCTAAGGGGGGGGACAGTTTATGGAATTCACCTTTGAACTAAAAGCACTGAGTCAGCAGATCACAGAGGCCTTCTCTTTAGAGCTAACAAAAGCAGATATAAGATTGGAGTTCAAACGAATGTGTACAAGACGACAACTGACAAAACCTTTGGCAGTATAGACAACAGAGAGGATGGGAGGTATTACCTGAGAGGGTCGGTTCCTAGATGGTTTGGGTCTATTATCCCTGTAGACCATCTTTTGTTTCCAAAAAGTTTGAATTAAAGTTTTACAAACAGAGCGGCAATAGTATTTAAGCCAGGTATGAAGTGCTAAGAGGCTGCTGTAGCCGCGACCCAGTGGCGGCACGGGGCCAGAGATAACTGGCTACTTCTCAGATCCGGTCAGGGTGTTGATTAGCTCTAGAAAATCCTGTTTCATTTCTCTGACCCTCTTTTTGATGGCATTTGATCCCACTACGTCAGCAGCAGGATGATGATGTAGGACGGACGGAAGAAATCCTGTGATATCCTTCATCGAAGTCCACCCCCCCTCCGGGAAGCGTAGAGGATGAAGGAGCAGGAACCTCTGGAAGCAGGTGGGTGAAACTGTTGGTCAACAGGGTGGGATCACCCAAAGTCATTTCAGACCACTGCCTTGTGCTGGGCTTACGGTGTGTGTCATACCTCAGTACCTCCACTGTGTGGCAGGATCAGTAGCTGCTCTTAAAGTGTCCTTGCTCCTTTTTTTCTTCAAGGGGGGGGGGGGGGGTAGGATAGGTGCAGCTCCCACATGGGATGAAACGGTCTCTGGAGGCGGCAGTTTCCCCAGAATGGCAGAAAGTGGTAGATGCCATTTTGGAAAAACTCCATGCATAGGTTGGTGAGGAATCAGCTGAAAGTCAAACAATCCACACAGTGTGATAGTTAGTTAGTTAGATTGAATCACACAGTTGTATGCAGTAAGCCAGAACCCAACCACAGACTAGAACCCAGCCAGCACTAGGACCCAAAATAAACACAACGAAGTTCACAAAACTGGCCAGCATAACAACAGCAAGGAGAGAGTGGTGACTTCCTCAATGTGATTAAATGGTGGGGCCCATCAAAACAGCAATGCAACAGAGGCCGAATTACCAGTATGATAGCCAGGAGAGAAGCACCTTGGAGGGGGTAGTTACCAGTACAGGCCGGTGGAATGGAGAGAAGCACCTTGGAGGGGGTAGTTACCAGTACAGGCCGGTGGAAAGGAGAGAACCACCTTGGAGGGGGTAGTTTCCAGTACAGGCCGGTGGAAAGGAGAGAAGCACCTTGGAGGGGGTAGTTACCAGTACAGGCCGGTGGAAAGGAGAGAAGCACCTTGGAGGGGGTAGTTACCAGGACAGTCCGGTGGAAAGGAGAGAGAACCACCTTGGAGGGGGTAGTTTCCAGTACAGGCCAGTGGAAAGGAGAGAAGCACCTTGGAGGGGGTAGTTACCAGTACAGGCCGGTGGAAAGGAGAGAAGCACCTTGGAGGGGGTAGTTACCAGTACAGGCCGGTGGAATGGAGAGAGAACCACCTTGGAGGGGGTAGTTACCAGTACAGGCCGGTGGAAAGGAGAGAACCACCTTGGAGGGGGTAGTTACCAGTACAGGCCGGTGGAATGGAGAGAAGCACCTTGGAGGGGGTAGTTACCAGTACAGGCCGGTGGAATGGAGAGAAGCACCTTGGAGGGGGTAGTTACCAGTACAGGCCGGTGGAATGGAGAGAGAACCACCTTGGAGGGGGTAGTTACCAGTACAGGCCGGTGGAAAGGAGAGAACCACCTTGGAGGGGGTAGTTACCAGTACAGGCCGGTGGAAAGGAGAGAACCACCTTGGAGGGGGTAGTTACCAGTACAGGCCGGTGGAAAGGAGAGAAGCACCTTGGAGGGGGTAGTTACCAGTACAGGCCGGTGGAAAGGAGAGAAGCACCTTGGAGGGGGTAGTTACCAGTACTGGCCGGTGGAAAGGAGAGAACCACCTTGGAGGGGGTAGTTTCCAGTACAGGCCGGTGGAAAGGAGAGAACCACCTTGGAGGGGGTAGTTTCCAGTACAGGCCGGTGGAAAGGAGAGAACCACCTTGGAGGGGGTAGTTACCAGTACAGGCCGGTGGAAAGGAGAGAAGCATCTTGGAGGGGGTAGTTACCAGTACAGGCCGGTGGAAAGGAGAGAACCACCTTGGAGGGGGTAGTTACCAGTACAGGCCGGTGGGAAGGAGAGAAGCACCTTGGAGGGGGGTAGTTACCAGTACAGGCCGGTGGAAAGGAGAGAAGCACCTTGGAGGGGTAGTTACCAGTACAGGCCGGTGGAAAGGAGAGAAGCACCTTGGAGGGGGTAGTTACCAGTACAGGCCGGTGGAAAGGAGAGAAGCACCTTGGAGGGGTAGTTACCAGTACAGGCCGGTGGAAAGGAGAGAAGCACCTTGGAGGGGTAGTTTCCAGTACAGGCCGGTGGAAAGGAGAGAAGCACCTTGGAGGGGGTAGTTTCCAGTACAGGCCGTTGGAAAGGAGAGAACCACCTTGGAGGGGTAGTTACCAGTACAGGCCGTTGGAAAGGAGAGAAGCACCTTGGAGGGGTAGTTACCAGGACAGGCCGGTGGAAAGGAGAGAACCACCTTGGAGGGGTAGTTACCAGTACAGGCCGGTGGAAAGGA